>NW_027364218.1:0-281996 GCF_046119375.1 Phyllobates terribilis | reverse complement strand
CCCAGTAAGTGCACTGGGGAGGGCACGGGTAATGTTGTGGGACCCGTGCTTGTGGAACGCAGAGACGATACCGGGAAAAATAGTGGCGGCTGGGGACTGAGTATGGATACCCGGTCGCTGCCGCCATAAGATTGTGGACAGCTTCCATCTCCATGAGCCTAAAAGGCCACATTTCAAGTGCAAGCAGCTGTCAAAATTTTGGCAGTATAGTATTGCAGCCTGTGGGTGGGTGTCTGGCTGCATACTTGCGCTTGCATTCCAAGGAATGCGTTAAGGACAACTGAACACTGCATTGGGACAAAGACGTGGACGGTGATTGTTGCAAGTCTGCAATGACAGGTGCATGGCGGGAGGCATCTTCGCATGCGCCAAGGATCACTTATGATGGGCACACTTTTAGGCAGTGACTTGGGAGTCAGAGATGCTTCCAGAGGTCTTCCCCATGCTGTTCCCATGTCTTTTCAGCACTGTATGCATGTGTCTGATGATGTGTCACACACCACATGGCCAGATAAGGTTGTAAAATGTTAAAATTACATTTCCTGGTGAATGCATTTGTCTTGGTTGAAAGCAATGCAAAAGTGCAAAAACGAATCAAAAACGCTTCGTGTGAACATAGCCCAAGTTGTGGAGGAGTATTTCTGTTTTTGGTTATTTATTTTGCCTTATATACAAGTGATTACCCTGGAAAGGATGTTCCTTAACATATTTCCCAGGAAAATCCATTTTGGTTTCGTTTTTGTATGTTTTATTGTGAGTCCATAAAAGTAGCGTAATACTCTGACCACGTTGCTGACAGCAGTGACCTGGGAGTCAGAAATGCTTCCAGGGGTGTTCCCCATGCTGTTCCCATGTCATTTGAGCACTGTTCCCATCGATTTGGGCAATTTTTAGGCCCTCTGCAGACAGCTGGGGGGAACCGCCTGAAAAATGCTCGAGTTTCCCATAGACTTACATTGGGCTCATTGCTCGGGTCAACCACCCGAGTATTCCAATTTGCTCGACCCGAGCAACGAGTACCCGAGCATTTTAGTGCTCGCTCATCACTAGTTGGTCACAGTCTTCAGCAAAAATGGCAGCAGGAAATGTATTAACAAATCCAATCATAATCATATTTATTTTAAAAGAAATATTAAAAAAATATATAACCTTTTGAGTGAATTTTTATTTTTAATTTAGAAGCTTTTGGGAACTCAGATGACATTCAATACAGGTGTTGATACAAGGTTTTCAGAATAAAGAATGAATGTGATACGAATGGTGAGAGAATGGAAGACTCCATACTAAATAAGGAAGGAGTCACTGACTGTGGTGGCCCCTTCCCGGGCCGTGGCGATTGGTGACCCCCCTTCGCTGCCCCTTACTGACCAGTGATCCTGAAGCCCCCGGAAGGATCCAATGAAGCGAAAGGGGACGCTACAAGCCGTCCCATGGATACATAAACACCAGGACATCCCACGGTACTTCCTTTCTTTGCTGATCCCAGAGTGGAACGTCATGGAGAATTCAGGATCAGGTCAGATTGCTGAGGCCCTCCGGGCTGGGTTTGCACAGGGGGGCGAGCGCTGGTTACAGGCCCTCATGTCGGGGCTCAGCGATCATCCCCCTGGCCCGAGCTCTAATTCTCCGGATAACCCTTCCCCTGGCCCTCAACCCCTTAAGGGTACATCACATCCCCCAATCCCCTCACCCCTTGGGCCCACTCACTCACCACTCAACGTGCTGCAGCCGAATCCTTTGGGACGAGGGGCTGCAGTTCTGCCGCTGTCTGGCCCTGTCCTCCATTCTCGCACGGCCGCCGCAGATGCACAGCTGCAGGCCACTCATCGTGGCTCACCCTCTGTCTCAGAGGTTCGGGTAGCTGTCGCACCTCGGTGGCCACGCGACGTCGCGGCAGAGCTATCATGTGGGGCGGTTTGGCAGGCGCCCCCCGGCATTGGACGGCGATCGGCTGCGGAGCCTCTTCGTGTTCTTGCCGGAGCGAGGAAGCGGGGGTCCGGAGCGGGGCGGTGTGTTCGCGCCGGCGTTGGGTTTCGGGGGGTTTCCTCTTGGCGGTCGCGCACTGGAGCAGGGAGGCGGGCACGCGATGTAACTAGGCCGCAGAGGCATGCTGGGGGAGGCGGAGCTAATGTTCAGGAAGCGCAGGCCGCGCCCCCCAGTCCAGAATGCCGCGCGATGAAACAGGAAGCGGCAGCTGGTGCAGCAGAGGATCCTGCGCCGCACTCACAGCAGGCGCAGGGCTCTGCTGCACTAGTCTACGATTGTGGGTTGTCTTCTGTGTCAGCTGCGGGCACAGCAGGGATTCAGGTCTTCTGCCTGCCGCCGGTGCTGGAGACAGCACCGAGCACATCTAACCCCAAACCCCTAAACACTCCCGTTCCGCATCCTTGGAGAGCGAAGGTCCAGCAGGCACTCCCGCCCTCCAGAGCGCTTTAGGCACAGCACCCCATTGCCACAGAAAAAAAGTTGCGGGTCATACATTTATCCATCACCTCCCCCTCAACACACAGCAGGGGCTGTGGCGGAGCACAGCTCTGGGACAGGAATCCTCTGCCGGGGACTGTGCTCTGCCAACCCCCCAAACACCCCCCGCAGAAAAACCCCTATTAAAAATAAAAGAAAAAGTTCCCAAAACAGCACACGTGACCCTACACATCCAGGGGACATGGCTGCCCCTGTAATCACCACAGCCCAGCCAGCGCCCAGTCAAATGATCAATACCATATACCCCTTTGATAGCGCTGCGACTCACGCGCCTGACACCGCTATAGCATAGCCCTCTAGCTGGACACAAATTGCACCGCCTCATCCCGACAGCACACATGTATACTGCGCAGAACCCCACATACACCGTCAGGGACACAGAGACTCCAGGCGTACTCGCTCCAGACGAACTCGCTGTAGTTCCTCCGCCGACAGATCTACATCATCGCACACGAGTCACCGGCGAAGGAAGAGGTCGTCGCAAGCAAAGCAGAGATCGGCATCCCACAGGAGGGGTCATAGGTCGCGGTCCTCAAGGTGGCGCTCACCATCCTCCGCATCAGAGATGTCGGGCGCATCGTCAAACCACAGCCGCTAGCACTGATCCCGTCCTTCAGGGGGCAGAGAGGATACAAGGGCACCCTCCAGAGCTTACAGCCTGCACGATGAAGCGAGTTCACGTAGGTCTACAAGCAGAGGCACGCCGCTCACCCCGAGCGAGACTGGTGTCTCCAAACATCGGAGTCCCTCCTCCAGCCGCAGAAATGGGTGAGTGCAATCTAAGTATCACTGAAATGGGAAATAATAACAGCAACTTAATAGCGGCCCTTAAGGCCATAGTCGAAAAACTATCCGCGCCACTAGGCGCAATACATAATCCTACCAAAACAACTCCACCATTAGCCAGCGTACACAAGGACGCATTCTTTTGCGGGATTAGCCCATTAGGCTCACACATAGACGAAGAAACCAGAATAAAAATATGGAATAATGACTATATCGACATTTGGTCACTAGTAACCGCTGACCAACATACTATAGACAAAGAGAGAAGTGTAGCCGACCGACCATTCGACAGAAACAGACAAAAGGTCGCAAAGACAATGAGTAACTGGTTACAGGCGTTTTCTGTGCTGGGTTGCATCATGGGCCAAAAACATCCGGAACGCTGCTCGGAACTATTCATATACCAGGATACAGTGTATAACTCGTACAAAGCCCACGGCGGTTCAGCATGGTGGCGCTACGATGAAGAGTTCCGGAGGCGGTTGGCCCTGCAACCACAGCTAGGCTGGGGGGTAAAAGCTACAGACGTATGGTTGAGACTAATGCTGTCACAGAAACACCATCCCTTTTCAACAACGGCTACTGGACAACCGGCAACAGCAGGCCAAAATTCAGTGGTCGTACATAGACCAGGGGCCTGCTGGCAGTACAATGAGGGACACTGTCGTTTCTACGCCTTATGCAGATACAAACATGAATGTTCAGCCTGTGGAGGAGCCCACCCTGCAGCGAGATGTTCTTGTTCTGCAAGCAAATTATCAATTAAACTCCTACAGTCAGAATCCAAGGACCCCGGTGAGCGTAAACGCGATGGGCCCCTGGCTAGACCAATATCCTAGGAAAGACGCAGCGGGGCAGTTACGTTTTGGTTTCACATACGTTTTTTTCATCCCTTTCAAACTGAATAAATCACCCACCTTTGCAAATAACCTTAAATCTGCAAAAGAACACCCAGAAATACTTAGGCAAAAAATACAAAAAGAAGTATCTCTAGGCAGAGTGGCGGGTCCTTTCCCAACACCACCATTCAGTAACCTAAGAGTTTCCCCTCTAGGAATAATACCAAAAAAAGAGCCGGGTTCATTCCGGCTTATCCATCATTTATCTTACCCAAAAGGAGAGTCTGTAAATGACGGTATTACATCTGAAGACGCCTCGGTCTCCTACGCGTCGTTCGACAGAGCAGTAATGTTAGTACGCGATGCGGGGCCCGGGGCGATGCTCGCTAAATCCGACATAGAATCCGCCTTTCGCCTACTACCGGTGCACCCAGATTGCTACCACCTGCTGGGATGCCAAGTGGACAATGAATACTTCTACGACACTTGCCTCCCAATGGGTTGTTCAATTTCTTGTTATTACTTTGAACTATTCAGTTCCTTCCTAGAATGGGTGTTGAGGTATGAAACCAGCAGTAGGTCCGTCACACATTATCTAGATGACTTCCTATTCGTCGGACCAAAAGACTCAAATCAATGCCAATCATTACTTAACGAATTCACAAACATCGCTCAACGGTTCGGAGTCCCATTATGCCCTACAAAAACCATAGGCCCCACAACAAAGCTATCGTTTTTAGGCATCAAAATCGACACCACAGCAGGGTTGTTCCGCCTCCCAACGGAAAAATAAAAAAACATTACACCAGATCAAGGGATTTTGCGCGGTACGGAAAGTAACTTTACAGCAGATGCAAGTGTTACTCGGCCTCCTCGTGTTTGTGAGCCGGGTGATGCCAGCCGGAAGGGTTTTTTCTCATCGTTTATCCCTTGCAACAAAACGTGCATTACAACCGAGTCATAGAATCAGAATCACCAGGCAGCTTCGGGCGGACTTAGAGGTGTGGAAAACCTTCTTATAATCATTCAATGGTCACACGTTATTTATATCAGCAGAACAATCCAACATTGAACTAAGATTATTCACCGGGGCAGCAGAAGCGGGCGGATATGCAGTGATACTAGATAACCAGTGGTGCACAGGCTTATGGCCTCCATATTAGTCTGAACAAGGATTAACAAAAAACCAGACACTCCTGGAACTCTTCCCAATAGTGGTAGCCATAGAAATATGGAGCACGTACCTAGCTAACAAAAATATACGCTTCATAACAAATAACACCAGCCTAGTGCACTGCATTAATAAGATGGCATCATCGTCTCTCCCAGTGCTAGGCCTACTACGCCGGCTAGCATTCCTGTGCCTAAAACACAATATATGGGTTCGCGCGAGCTACAATATTGAAGAGTCTAATGCTGCTGCTAACGCTTTATCACAATTCAATTGGCAGGTTTTCAGAGAGCTCCTCCCCAACGCCCACCCGTCGGGCACCAGTTGCCCACCCTCCCTATGGGATATAGTGGCGAACAGCTGATGCCATTAATCAGAGCATCAGTCGCCCCGTCAACGTGGAAGGCATACGGTAAGGCATGGGAAGACTGGACACGATTAGTAGCAGGCAGACGGGTCGACCTATGTGAACAAGCCAGACTAGATGTAACCATAGAATTTCTTCACCAAGTAATGATGAGGGGCATATCAGGGGCGTCAGCGCAGCGGTGGCTAACCGGAGTGGCATTTTACTTTCAATTACTGAATTGGGAAGATGTGACAAAAAGATTCATAATCAGGCAAGCCTTAAAAGGGTGGAAAAGGGGTCAGCCAAGTCAGGAGTGCAGATGTCCCGTGTCACTAAATCTGCTCTCAAAAATTGTATCCCTAACACCATTAACATGCCACTCACAATTTGAAGCAACACTAGTGTCTACTGCATTTGCAATCGCCTTCTTCGGGGCACTACGCAAAAGCGAATTAGTCCCTCGATCCAAAATCACCACCAGTGGAGGCTTATTACACCAGGACGTAGTCATAGCCAATAATGCAATACGCCTACGCATACGCAAATCCAAAATGGACCCAGCGGGCAGGGGCACTTGGATGCTTTTACAACCCACTAACGGTATACTGTGTCCGGTAACAATAGTAAAAACATATACAGCCATCAGGCCGCAAAGTAATTTCTTCCTATCACACATTGACGGAACTCCATTATCAAGATACCAGTTCCAAGCTATATTTAATAAATGCCTAACATCAGCAGGGTACCACCCCAAAGATTACGGGACACACTCATTCCGCATAGGCGCAGCCACGGAAGCAGCTAAAGCAGGATTGTCACAGACGGAAGTTCAGAGGATAGGGAGATGGCGATCCTCGTGTTTTGCAAGATACATAAGACCGGACTTGTTATCCTAACGTAGTTTGTTTCTTTTACAGGTGACGATAAGCCAACAGTGTGGGTGATAGGCCACTCGTATATATATTGGGCAGAAAAAAAGGCGAAAGTCCGCCCGGGCGGGAGGAATATAGAGTTTCATAACACATATTTCAACTGGAGAGGTATTAGAGGCCACAGGTACTAATAATCGACATAGGAAGAGAATCGACAGGTCCGGTCATGTTAGTTATACACGCCGGGGGAAACGACCTCGGTCATTACAAGAGCGCATAACTAATGGCAATAATGAAGCTAGACACTGAGCGCTTCAGAGCATTTTTTAGTAAACTAACGATAGTATGGTCGGAGATTGTGCCGAGAGCTGTATGGAGAGGTGCGAGAGACATCATGGCCATCGAACGGACAAGGAGGCTAATAAATATTCGGATGGCAAAATTTGTAAATGAAAGAGGTGGTGTAGTGATAAGACACCGAGAGCTGGAAGGAGATAAAACAGGCCTGCTAAGGCTCGATGGTGTTCATTTAATGGATATTGGACTGGATATATTCCTGTCAGGACTCCAGGACGGAGTGGAACAAATGGGTGGGGGTCGGAGTCCTGCCTACGAGTATGCAGGATCCTCCGTGGCCTGAAATAGAAAGGACATGTTGGAAAGTTATTCTTGTTGGCCAACTTGCCGGTGTGGAGACACAGGGCATGCGGCAACAAGCGGAATTATTTTTGGAAATAAAATGCCTTCCTAATGGAACGAGTTAAAGTGTTAATAAAGCTGTTACCGATCCTCACCCATCCAGTTGTAAGAGTTACATTATTGTAGTGTTAAGGAAGGGGTGGCAGTAGGGGGGCTGAGCGTCTGGGTTTGGTTGGGGGTCCCCACAGTCTGAGTTTAGGATTGATTATGATATTTCTTAAATCATAATCAGGGGGGGACTGTAAAATATTAATCTCTAATGATAAAAGTATATACATAAGCTTTAAAGTTCTGGTTCGAGCCTTGCTTAGTTTCAAATATTCTAGAGAAAGATTGCAGTTATTCTGGGAACCTTGGCAGAGACACCTGTTCTGTACGTCAAACCTATAGGACTCTGGTCTATATGGGTTATTTGGAGATAACTAATGATCCTTTAAAGGTCACTAGCCATATGTTTAAAATATACCAACACAAGGTAAATGTGCACGTAGTCAAAAGGCATATTCCATGAGTTACTAGTTTTGTTCTAACATGGTAGAAGTTACTAATATACCAGAAAGTCGCGATATTGGGTCATGAAACTGTAAAAATAATCTCCAATGTATGTCTATGAGGCGAGATGGTATATAAGCAGAGGCAGACATGAATGGGCAGATGTCTCATACCTTGAGAATCTCCACTACGGACCATCTCATGCTGTATACTTAAGAACTTATGAATGTTGTTTCCTCTCTTATAACCTAATACTTCTTTCTGTGCTATGAACTATTTTTTCCGTATTTTTGTAACCACTTTTGAATGAACTTTAAACAAGATTTTGTTTTATCCACACAATTCAATATTGCTTTCCTTCCTATCCTCACTGTACTCTTACTCCAATGTAAGCGTTATATTTGTAACAGTGATGGAAAAGTATCATAGTCTTTAGTAAGTGGGCAGCTCCTCCCCGTACACGTCGTACACACGCAGCTCCGCTCCGTACACACGGCTCTGTTCAATACACCTCAAACACATGGCTCCGCACACCTCGTACATGCGTGCCTCCGCTCCATACACCTCGTACACACGCGGCTCCACTCCTCACACCTCGTACACACGCGGCTCCGCTCCATACACCTTGTACACACGCGGCTCCGCTCCGGACACCTCGCACACACGAAGCTCCGCTCCATACACCTCAAACACAAGGCTCCGCACACCTCATACACATACGCCTCCGCTCTGTACACCTCGTACACACGCGGCTCCGCTCCGTACACACGGCTCTGCTCAATACACCTCAAACACATGGCTCCGCACACCTCGTACATGAGTGCCTCCGCTCCGTACACCTCGTACACACACGGCTCTGCTCCGTACACCTTGTACACACACGGCTCCGCTCCGTACACCTCAAACACATGGCTCCTCACACCTCGTACACACGGCTCTGCTCCGTACACACGGCTCTGCTCAATACACCTCAAACACATGGCTCCGCACACCTCGTACATGAGTGCCTCCGCTCCGTACACCTCGTACACACACGGCTCTGCTCCGTACACCTTGTACACACACGGCTCCGCTCCGTACACCTCAAACACATGGCTCCTCACACCTCGTACACACGGCTCTGCTCCGTACACACGGCTCTGCTCCATACACCTCAAATACATGGCTCCGCACACCTCGTACATGCGCGCCTCCGCTCCGTACACCTCATACACACATGGCTCCGATCCGTACACCTCGTACACACGCGGCTCCGCTCCATACACTTCGTACACACGCGGCTCCGCTCCGTACACCTCGTACACACATGGCTCCGCTCCGTACACACGGCTCGGCTCCATACACCTCAAACACATGGCTCCGCACACCTCGTACACGCACGGCTCCGCCCCGTACACGCGCGGCTCCGCCCCGCACGCCTCGTACACGCGCGGCTCCGCCCCGCACGCCTCGTACACGCGCGGCTCCGCTCCGTACACCTCGTACACACGCGGCTCCGCACTCCTCGTACACACACGGCTCTGCTCCGTACACCTCGTACACACGCGGCTCTGCTCCGTACACCTCGTACACACGCGGCTCTGCTCCGTACACCTCGTACACACGCGGCTCTGCTCCGTACACCTCGTACACACGCGGCTCTGCTCCGTACACCTCGTACACACACGGCTCTGCTCCGTACTCCTCGTACACACGCGGCTCTGCTCCGTACACCTCGTACACACGCGGCTCTGCTCCGTACACCTCGTACACACGCGGCTCTGCTCCGTACACCTCGTACACACGCGGCTCTATCAGTACACCTCGTACACGCGCGGCTCCGCTCCGTACACCTCGTACACGCGCGGCTCCGCTCCCTACACCTCGTACACGCGCTGCTCCGCTCCGTACACCTCGTACACACGCGGCTCCGCTCCGTACACCTCGTACACACACGGCTCTGCTCCGTACACCTCGTACACACGCGGCTCTGCTCCGTACACCTCGTACACACGCGGCTCTGCTCCGTACACCTCGTACACACGCGGCTCCGCTCCGTACACCTCGTACACACGCGGCTCCGCTCCGTACACCTCGTACACACGCGGCTCTGCTCCGTACACCTCGTACACACACGGCTCTGCTACATCCACACTGTAAACCCCTCCTGACCCCACACATAAACTGCAGCTCATCCAGCACCATGACAACCAGCACAGCAGAGTCCTGCATCCACTGAGGCCCCTGATCATGTGACCCCTGACTCCTCCCCTCCTGTGACCTCATCACAGCTCCTGTGCGCACAGAGCAGCCATATATGTGGTGGCGGCTCTGCAGGTGGAGGTATGTGGAGACCCCATTACTGGGCGCAGGGGGCATTAACCCCTTCAGCACGGAGACTCTTTTGGGGTCTTGTGTTGCCCCTTTATAAGAATCATAAGGTTTTTGTTCTGTTTCCTGTAATAGATGCATACGACCCAACTATGGAGACAGGAAGGGAGGAAACGTATTGTTCTCATAGTACAGGACCCCTTTACTGGCCCCACAGTGTAATGTCCCCATTATGCCCCTTATACAGTATGTATGATGCCCCACACAGTGTAATGCCCCCATTATGCCCCTTATGCAGGATGTATGATGCCCCCCACACAGTGTAATGCCCCCATTATGCCCCTTATGCAGGATGTATGATGCCCCCCACACAGTGTAATGCCCCCATTATGCCCCTTATACAGGATGTATGATGCCCCCACACAGTGTAATGCCCCCATTATGCCCCTTATGCAGGATGTATGATGCCCCCCACACAGTGTAATGCCCCCATTATGCCCCTTATACAGGATGTATGATGCCCCCACACAGTGTAATGCCCCCATTATGCCCCTTATACAGTATGTATGATGCCCCCACAGTGTAATGCCCCCATTATGCCCCTTTTGCAGGATGTATGATCCCCCCACAGTGTAATGCCCCATTATGCCCCTTATGCAGGATGTATGATGCCCCCCACACAGTGTAATGCCCCCATTATGCCCCTTATGCAGGATGTATGATGCCGCCACACAGTGTAATGCCCCCATTATGCCCCTTATGCAGTATGTATGATGCCCCCACACAGTGTAATGCCCCCATTATGCCCCTTATGCAGTATGTATGATGCCCCCACACAGTGTAATGCCCCTTATACAGGCTGTATGATGCCCCCACACAGTGTAATTCCCCCATTATGCCCCTTATGCAGGATGTATGATGCCCCCACACAGTGTAATGCCCCCATTATGCCCCTTATGCAGGATGTATGATGCCCCCACACAGTGTAATGCCCCCATTATGCCCCTTATACAGGATGTATGATGCCCCCACACAGTGTAATGCCCCCATTATGCCCCTTATGCAGAATGTATGATGCCCCCATTATGCCCCTTATGCAGTATGTATGATGCCCCCACACAGTATAATGTTCCCCCAGTATCGCCTGAGGTCCTGCACTTGGAATGATTCTTCTGGAAAATGGGTTTCCTTCTGCCTGCTCCCCTACATGTAGACCCTCGAGCATGTATACATGCATGTAGGGGAGCAGGCCTTACTAGATATCGAGGCTTTGTACAGTAATATACCGCACGAGGATGATATCAGAGGAGTAAGACATTTCTTGAAATCGAGATCAATAGAGTGTAGCAGACATAATGACTTCATGGAGGATCTTCTAAAATTCACTCTTACTCTTAACTTCTTTCTTTTTGACAGGAAGTACTTCCCCCGAGCTCAGCGGTACTGCGATGGGGAGCCCCTGTGCCCCCTCGTATGATAACCTCTTCCTGGGCTGGTGGGAGGAAACCACAATATTCAGGGATGATCATAAGTGATGACATCCATATATTGGGGTACAGTATAGATATATTGACCACATTTTTATCATCTGGTCAAGGAAGAGTGAACAGTTTCTTGCATTTGTCAGGGAACTCAATATCAATAGCGATGGCCTTAGATTTACATCTGAGTTTAATTATTACCAGTTGCCTTTCCTGGATGTACTAATCTAGAAATAACGGGATGGGACCCTAGGGACACTCATCTACCATAAACCTACAAGCACTAATAAACTATTGAAATGGGATAGCCACCACCCCATCCCACTGAAAAAGAGAATACCCAAGGGCCAATTTTTACAGTTGAGAAGGAACTGTTCTAATGTCACAGATTTTAATATACAGACAATAGACATTAACACCAGATTCATGGAAAAAGGTACCCACAGTACAGTTTAGATTCCGCACGATTGTTTGCAGAAAAACAGGAGAGACAGACAGTCCTCCATACCTAACCAAGAGAGCAAGAAAAAGATGGGATAACACTGGTAATAGGAACTGAGTAACGGTATCTTTAATATCCTCAGAAAACACTAGGATGTACTTGTGGCCGACGCGGACCTGAGGGTGCTGTGTGATCTACTCCCACAATAACTTTCAGAATTGGTCAGTCAGTTAGGGACCATTTAGTGCATAGTGTCTATAAAAAACCAAAGGGACTTGGCTAGATAGAAGAGTCTGCGGTTTCTTTAGATGTGGAGAATGTTGCACGTGTAATTGGATGAGACCATGTAAATCTTGTTCCTCTACTGGTAAAACCATTGTTCAGAGGGATTATTCCAACTGTAAAACCTCGGGACTTGTATATATGGCCACATGCACCTGCCCCTAGATTATGTAGGCAAGGTCAAGAGGGAATCTAGGAGTAAGGTGGGGTAGCATCTGGGCGATATATGCCAAGGTCGGGACACCCCATTAGCGAGACACATGAACAGTGTACATCGAGTTGAAACCGGAGACATCTCCTTTTGTATCATTGAGTTTAAACCCAATGTGAGAGGGGGTGATCTCAATAGATGTATCCTCAAAAAGGAAAGTGAGTGGATTTCCAGATTGGATTCACTAGACCCTAAGGGACTGAATGAGCAAATTTCCTATGCCTGTTTTGTGTGAATACAGCCCCATTCTGGGTTACATTTTTGGATTTTATACTCTATTCATTGCTACTGTCATTGTTCATTCATTGTTCCCTGTGAATGGGGTTCACATATTGTTGTACTTCATCGAGATATCTGAGTTTCTATATCAGAATTATTTCTTATCAGTTATATCCCACTTATAC
Source organism: Phyllobates terribilis (assembly GCF_046119375.1). Lineage (NCBI taxonomy): Eukaryota > Metazoa > Chordata > Amphibia > Anura > Dendrobatidae > Phyllobates > Phyllobates terribilis. The sequence continues at coordinate 269,174 of NW_027364218.1, read as the reverse complement.
TATTAAGTAACTAACAAGTGTGGGTTCCTTGTGTATTTCTAATTGTGTAATAGGGGTCAAATTTGACCATTTAGGAATATACTTTGGCCATCATCCCATATTTTATGTAGTGATAAAGTAGATCTACATGCCTATTGCATGATGGGAGGATGTGCAGTACTTGTTTTTAGTCTCCCATGACGCTGACCTCAGAGACAGGACTTTTCTATATTGGTGAAATGCAATCCAAATCCATTATGCGCTTCAGCGTGGAACTCATGCTTATGGACATGCGCAGTCTCAGAATGATTCTAGATGTGCTTCAGCGTGTAACACAACTACGGGCATACGCAGTCCCGGGTACTACTGGCACGGTGGGAATCAGTTTATCTGGCGTTTCAGTGTAAACACATGCACACTAGGGGATGGACATTATCGGACTTCTAGCTCATGAGAAGTAGCGCAGACGCAGTACATTATTGTAGACCGGCTCCATTCTATATACAGTGGGTACGGAAAGTATTCAGACCCCTTTAAATTTTTCTCACTCTTTGTTTCATTGCAGCCATTTGGTAAATTCTAAACAGTTCATTTTGTTTCTCATTAAAGTACACTCTGCACCCCAGACTTTGTGGAAATTTCTCCCATCTCCCTACTGCATCTCTGGAGCTGAGCCACAGTGATTTTGGGGTTATTCTTTACCTCTCTCACCGAGGCTCTTCTCCCACGTTTGGTCAGTTTGGCTGAACGGCCAGGTCTAGGAAGGCTTCTGATGGTCCCAAACCTCTTCCATTTAAGGATTATGGAGGCCACTGTGAACCTTGAGTAATGCAGAAATTCTTTTGTAACCTTGGCTAGATCTGTGCCTTGCCACAATTCTGTCTCTGAGCTCCTTGGGCAGTTCCTTTGAGCTCATGATTCTCATTTGGTCTGATGTGATCTGTGAGGTCTTATATAGACAGGTGTGTGCCTTTCCAAATGAAGTCCTATCAGGTTAATTAAACACAGTTGGACTCCTATGAAGGAGTAGAACCATTTCAAGAAGGATCACAAGGAAATGGACAGCATGTGATTTAAATATGAGTGTCTGAGCAAAGGGTCTGAATACTTATGACCTTGTGATATTTCAGTTTTTCTTTTTTAATAAATTTAAAAAAAAATCTACATTTGTTTTTTTTCAGTCAAGATGGGGTGCAAAGTGTACATTAATGAGAAAAAAATGAACTTTTTAGAATTTACCAAATGGCTGCAATGAAACAGAGTGAACAATTTAAAGGGGTCTGAATACTTTCCGTACCCATTGTAAAGTGGTGCTGCACGTAGTGGTTTAGAGGAATGCGGTGTCCACCGCTAGTTCCTGGTGCTGTGTGCGTTGTTAGGGGCAGGATGATATCTAAAGGTGGGGGGCGGGATTAGTGAGGGCGGCTGACCTATCGCTGCCAATCCTACAGGGCTGTATAGTGTGAACTCCGGAAGTGCACGTGTGATGTCACGGGAAGTGACGCGCTTCTCCCAGGAAGCTGTGCGTTCCACAAGCCGGTGTAAATGCTTTCCAGTGAGCCGGAAGTTTGAGTGCCAGTGAGAGAACGTGCATTCCACCAGTATAGAGCATAAGACCCCATGGGCATGAGCCAGAGCCTTTGATGGAGTGGAGAAGAATCCAGGAGAGTGGACAAGAATGTGTCAGAGAGGAATAATCTGCAATAAAGGAGACAATATTTGAGTAGGATATGGAGATCAAAACATGTATATTATTGACCTATTCAAATTGAAGACCACATTTCCAAATGTAAAATACATTTTAACATAGGGTCACATAAGATCCCTGGGTGACAAGTTTCTTTATACCAATTGTTCAATGAGAACCAAACTCCAAGCATAAAAAAACCTTATATAAAGGCCAGTAGGTCATACTCCCTATTAAGGCTTTTCGGTGAAGGGCACAGTGATGGGCACCAATGTGGCCCCCCCAATATGCAAATTGCTTCTTGTCAGCTTTCGAGAGTCAGGTGGTCTACTCTAATCCACTTTTTCAAGAACATTCCATTCTCTGGAAACGTTTCATAGACGACATCTTTTGCATATGGGGGGGTCCCTTAGAATCTTTAGAGGTTTTTCTCCACACTGAACTCCGCATGGCCAGATTTGAGCTTCACCATGACATATGATTCAAGCAGTGTTAGTTTCCAAGGATCAAGGATACACAGGGCCACCTAACAACTGACCTCTATTCCAAGCCCACCGATCGCTATGGCCTATTACACTTTTCTAGCAATCATCCAATGTCGATGAATAAATCTATACCTACATCACAATTTCAGAGGGTCAAACAGATAGTGTCCAGTGAAACTATCCGCAATCAGAGGTTACAAGAAATGATAACCAAATTCACTGAACGAGGCTATCCACCTAGCTTCTTGCATCCCCAGGCGTTGTATTCCAGAACTGATCGTCCAAACACTAAGGACAGAATCCCCTTTGTTCACACGTTCCACCCCTTCACCTACATCTTACATAAAACCATTAGGAAACACAGGAACATCTTACAAACTGGCTATCCCACGATCCCTGCGTTCCAACAACCCTTCCTACCGTGTTTTAAGAGAGCAATCAATATTACAGACTCTCTGGTATGTGCCGATTTGGGCACAGCGCACCAAGGTCCTAAACAATGGTTCTTGCAGAATCCCAAAATGGGCACATTCCCATGTCTCCATTGTCGTCAATGCAGCAATGTCCTCAGGTCAACCGAAACGTTTACTTTTGTTTTTGGACTGCATTAAAAAAAATGTTTTCTATAAGAACCATTGAGTGCCGAGGTTATTCTCAATGTCAATTCCAGTGTCAGAAAATTAGACGAGAATTAGCGTTATGGAAGATGAGTCTATGAGAAACGTATTCAGCTGCAGTCTCCGAGGAAGAAACTGCTTGTTGTCTGTGGCCTAAAATATAAAGGTTTTATTACTAGATGTAAAGGAAAAAAAACGAAATTCTGTAAAATAATAAATCTCCTTATATGTTTCCCCTCATTATCTCCAATAGTTGTATTATTACACAGGATTTTTATGATGTTACATCTGCTCATCATCTTCTCTCTGCAGTTTCCGATCCTCTCAGTGGAGATATTCTATATAAGAGAATTTTCCTGATTTACCTATCACAGATGGATATGGGCAGAGACAAGATGGCGGAGAGGTTATTACACCTCACCCTAGAGATCCTCTTTCGGCTTACTGGAGAGGTGAGAGATTCTGATGACGTCACATTACATCATTCTTATATATGGGAATAACAGATGGACAGAACTGGAGAGGCGAGGGCTCTGGAAATGTCTGGAGTGAGTTTTATTAATGTGTCTCTCCATAACCAGAGATTAATCACGGGGCCTCCACCTCACCCCCTGATACATGAGGACATCAATGACCAGAAGATCCTAGAACTCACCTACAAGATGATTGAGCTGCTGACTGGAGAGGTGACACTGCTGGGAATGCTGGGACATTAAACAGTAACACTATGAAGGGATCGGGGAGATGACTGTATCATTGTATGTGTCAGGTTCCTATAAGGTGTCAGGATGTCGCCGTCTATTTTTCCATGGAGGAGTGGGAATATTTAGAAGGGCGCAAAGATCTGTACAAGGACGTCATGATGGAGGTTCCCCAGCCCCTCACATCACCAGGTAATAGACAGGACTAAATACACGCGGCCTATAATTATCTGTATGTAAAGAATGAATTCAGTCCTTGCATGTGTTTTCTCCAGATCTATCCAGTAAGTTGACAACGCCAGAGAGATGTCCCCGTCCTCTTCTTCCACATGACTGTAAACAAGAAGATCCCAATGTTCCTCAGGATCATCAGGTAGATGGAGAGAAGGTGTCATGAGATCTCCCCTATGATGTGTAGACGGCTGTGAAGGTCTTGTGTTCAGTCTTGTTTTATATTTGTGTAATGAGAACGGTGGAGATGGCAGGATTAGAGCTGATCATAGATGTGACTTCTCTGTCTGTTTGTGACTTTTACAATATTTGTTTCAGTGTGAAGATCTGACCCATATTAATATTACAGAGATATATGTGAGGGGTGATGAGCAGTGTAAAGAGGAGATTCCTACATATGACTACCCAGGTGAGTAGTAACCACTAAATACAGAGAAGTCGTCACAAATTCTTCTCAGTCCCTGTCTGTGGCTGCTTTATCGGTGGTGTAGTCCGGCCGTATCACAATCGTGTGATCACCATTTTGCCGCTAGACGACAGCATTCTCCTCCATCCGAAAATGTTCAAATTACTTGCGAAAATTGTGAAAGCCCTTTTGTATAGCACTTACAACCTGGAAGATCCACCTACCCCCTGAGATTAGATGATGCTGACCGTTACCTGCCCAGGTCTGTAAACTACAAAGCTAAATGACAGCGTACGTAGAATGTGCTGACAAATTAGAAAATCACTTGAAGAAAAATATTATGATGGGCCTCTAAGAGAAAGCGGAGGGTAATGATGCTGTTGGCTTCCTAGATCCCTGATATCTTATTGGATGAATCTACCTTCTCCCTCTTCTGTGCTGCTGAATGTGCTCATATGGTCCCTACAAGACCTGGTCCAGTCTTTCTGGCCAAACTTCACTTTTTTGATCAACAACATTAAATGTGCAGTGAGGGACACGTGTGAATTTCTGTACAATAACAACAGAGTTTCCCTTTATCCTGACTGTTCAATTTCTTTTAAAACCAACTAACTTCAAACAGGATTGTGATAAACTATACAGAAAACATTACACCTGTGCCATGATATATCTCTAAGCTGTGCGTGGCTGATGGCTGTAATATACATTTATTCACGCCTGCAGGAGATGTGTTGGCTCCAGCCCTGGTTTCATGGATTCACTCCACGTCATAAATTCCATTATGTTTTCAATCCTAATAAATTCAGATTACTGCACAATCTCTCCTGAAATGGGGGCACTAATACATTCTCTACTCTCCTGGTCAGAACTCATAGTAGCTCCAATGGTCCGCCATAAATGAGTGTGACTCCGGTTTAGTGTTTTTATATTCTTTCTTTTTTTACAGGTTCATTGTGGTGGGATCGGCCGGCCTCACTTATGTGAGTCTGTAACTCCCTGGTAGTCTTTCAAAAAGGTCTCCATTGCCTCTTCCAAATGCCCGAGATCTAAATTTAAGACGCCTCAGCTCTGCACTATTATAAAAAGTTCACTTTAAATGTCTAATATTTCTTCTTGAAACTCATCTGACAGAAAATATTGTCCCTTACGATAGTTTAGATTGCCAAGAGCCACCGAGCCCCATACTCCAATTACCACGGAGAGGTTTCACCACTAGTTACTCATTTTTCTCTGATGAAGACTGTTGAGTTTGATCATTTCAGTAGATGTTTTATTGTCTATAGTCACAGTTTTTGACTTTGTAATCCTCTGATTTAACCCCTTCCTGCAGCCAGTTTTGTGTTTCTAATCAGGCCCCATTTTTCAAATCACTTTATGTGGTGATAACTTTGGAATTCTTCATAAAGGATAATAAGAAACAAATGAACCTTACAAATTATTTTCCAACTTCTTTTGAATCTGACAATCCCCTATATACGGTTGTACACTACTGTCTGGGCACATGGCAGGTTAAGAAGGGCAGGAGCGCCATTTAGCTATTTGAATGCAGATCTTGCTGGAATAGTTCGCAGACACAATGTATTGGGGACGCTGTTCATGGTCACCTGGAAGCTCAAAAGATGGCCACCACGAATAGGCTTGCCTTATCTAACCCGTTTACAGATTGCACAAATTAATAATAATAATAATTTTTTTTATTTTTATAGCGCCAACATATTCCGCAGCACTTTACAAATTTTAGGGGGAAATTATACAAACAATACAGAATAAGCATATCTCATATTGAAAGGAGTTAGGGCCCTGCTCGCAAGCTTATAGTCTATGAGGAACTGGGGGAGACACAAAAGGTAGAATGTACATATATTGTATAATGCAGCCTTGATATACTAAATAGGATAAATAATACATGGACTGGTCGCCTGCCAGTATGTGTGCAGCCCTGACCGAGGCTATTATGTGCATGGTTGGTATGAACCTGAACTTGAGGAAGATTTTAATTTGGGGGAAAACTGGGACGGACAACTGGGATGGACAGATAGTGTGTGGAGGCGATACGCCAGTCTAAAGAAATGAGTTTTTAGGGTCCACTTGAAACTGTGGGTATTGTGAATTAATCGAACTGTCCTGGGTAGTGCATTTCAAAGAATTGGCGCAGCACGCGAGAAATCTTGGAGACACGAGTGGGAAGTTCGGATTATGGAGGATTTTAGTTTTAAGTCACTGGCAGAACGGAGGCCACGTGTAGGGTGGTAGACTGAGACAAGGGAGGAGATGTAGGGGGGTACTGAAGCATGGAGCGCTTTGTGGGTAAGCGTGGTAATTTTAAATTGAGCTCTATATTGGATGGGTAACCAATGCAATGACTGGCACAGGGAAGAGGCATCGGTGTAGCGGTTGGCGAGGAATATGATCCTGGCTGCTGCGTTAAGGACGGATTGGAGAGGGGAGAGTTTAATAAGAGGGAGTTGCAGTAGTCCAGACGAGAATGTATAAGAGCTACAGTAAGAGTTTTTGCCAAGTCAAAGGTTAGAAAAGTCCTGATTCTTGAGATGTTTTTGAGGTGTAGATGACATGAACGAGCGAGTAATTTGATGTGAGGAGTGAAGGAAAGGTCGGAGTCAAAAATGACCCCAAGATAGCGGGCTTGTTGCTGGGGAGTAATGGTTGAGCCATAAGCGGAAATGGCAATATCGGGCATAGGTAGGTTAGTGGAGGGAGGAAAGACGAGTAGTTCAGTTTTTGACAGATTCAGTTTTAGACAGAGGGAGGACATAAATTACTTCATAAATTTACGTCATAAACACAAATTACTTTGCTCATCATCCTTTAACCCCTCTACATGGATCTGGACTAACACAGAGATCCCTAGGCTTGGGCCACGGTGTTACCTGCTGTTCTGTGGAGTGAGATCGGAAGAAGAATAGTCAGGTAGCCGGGTCAGAACCAAAAGGATAGAAAAAATACAAACTCAGAAGACATGAGTAGTCAGTAAATGGGCCGGGGTCACAACAGGAAACAAATACACAAGCCGGGAGCTGAGCACAGAGGACTGAACCAGAGGAGAACAAGGCTGTATCTGGCAGCTTCCGGCAATATGCCTTCAGCTTTAGTAGGGTGTGGTTCTCTCCAAATGGCTGAAGCAGGGAGCAGATTACTCCAGCTGGACAGCACATACACCCATACTGCCAGACTGGATGGTACTATTGGTCCCAGTAATCCTAATCTTAGTGGCTTAACAGAGCCTTCGCCGCCCAGAGCTTCTGGTTCTGACGTCTCTTCCATCACCAGCGCCGCCTGCAGAATGAATAAGACGGTGCCTGGTGACAAAAGCAGACGTCACACAAGTCGATGCAGGAGGAGAAGTAGATGTCCCAGAGGAGATGGGACACACCTTTTGCAGAAGCCCTAATGTAACAAAATGGCAGAAAACCAGAGCTGTAGAAATCCCCATAAAGTGACTCCATTTTGGAAATTATAACCCTCAGTGAAATAATCTATAGGAGTAGTGACTATTTTGACTCCACAGTCACTCTCCAGAAATTAGCACGCAGTGGATGTTGGAGAGTGAAAATTGCAAATATGCCATTTTATTACCCAACACATAGTGCCCAGATTGTGCTCCAGGAGACACACACCATAAATTAAGTGGGTTCTTCTCATTATAGTAATACCAAATACATGGATGCTAAATGAGATTTAGGCACATAAACTACTGCAAAGCTCAGAAGCGAGAAGGATATCTGACTTTGGAAGAGCTGATATTGCTAGATTGGTTTATGGAAGCCATGTTGCTTTTCAAAAGCCTTTGAGCCACTAATAATGTGGAAACTTCTGTTTTTCCATTGACAGATGATGGATCTGAGTGGGGACTTGTTTTTTGTGAGATGAGTAGAAGTTTTTATTGGTATTATTTTCGCCTACATAACATCATTTTGTGGCTTTTTATTCCATATTTGGGAGGCAGAATGAAAAAACAGTTGAACACTACGTTCTACTGGTCCATCCTATGAGGTTTTCTATTAGACAGTCATTGTTCTGGTGAATAAGTGAATTTTTTTTATATAACTTGCCTTTTTACGGACAATTTAAGTAGAAATGTTAAAACATATAAAATTCAAGGATTTTTTATTAAAAATAATAATTGTTCTTATTCTTGGCAGATGTCTGTACCAGGAGATCAGAGGGACAGCTGACATCTTCAATTTTCAAATCAGATAATTTTCAGATCCAACAGGATACAATTGAAGTGAATGCCATTACTCCAGATTTACCATCATCGCTTCACAGCCAAGATCTGTCATCTGATCCTTTGAAACAGGTCCTGTCTTCTGATTCATTACCGACTACTAAGGAAAATCAAAGTCACAAAATAAGCATTAAAAAACAAATTGCTCCTAAAGCAAAGAAGCCATTTTCACGTTCAGAATATGGAAATAGTTTTCCTCTCAAAAAGTCTTTTCTTAAACCTCAAAAAATTCACACAGTGAAGAATAAATTTTCTTGTTCAAAGTGTGGGAGATGTTTTAATCAGAAATCAGATCTTGTTAGGCACCAGAGTACTCACACAGGAGAGAAGCCATTTTACTGTTCAGAATGTGGGAAACGTTTTACAGAGAAATCAATTCTTATCACACATCAGAGAACTCACACAGGAGAGAAGCCATTTTCCTGTTCAGAATGTTGGAAATGTTTTACAGAGAAATCAAATCTTATCAAACATCAGAGAATTCACACAGGGGAGAAGCCATTTTCCTGTTCAGAATGTGGAAAATCTTTTGCAACGAAATCAAATCTTATCAAACATCAGAGAATTCACACAGGGGAGAAGCCGTTTTCATGTTCAGATTGTGGAAAATGTTTTACAGAGAAATCAACTCTTACCAAACATCACAAAACTCACATAGGGAAGAAGCCTTTTTCCTGTTCAGAATGTGGGAAATGTTTTACAGAGAAAGCAACTCTTACCAAACATCACAAAACTCACATAGGGAAGAAGCCCTTTTCCTGTTCAGAATGTGGGAAATATTTTAAAAATAAATGGAATCTTATTATTCACTACAGAACTCACACAGGGGAGAAGCCTTTTTCATGTTCAGATTGTGGAAAATGTTTTACAGAGAAATCAACTCTTACCAAACATCACAAAACTCACATAGGGAAGAAGCCTTTTTCCTGTTCAGAATGTGGGAAATGTTTTACAGAGAAATCAACTCTTACCAAACATCACAAAACTCATATTGGGAAGAAGCCTTTTTCATGTTCAGAATGTGGGAAATGTTTTAACCAGAAATCGGATCTTGATAAGCACCAGAGAACCCACACAGGGGAGAATGTCGCAACTACACCCAACTAGTCTCTGTAGAGACTAGAAAGGCCCTAGCTGCACACCTAAAAACACCACCACACACCCAACTAACTAATAAGCCATTGAGGAGTTTCTCATACCCCCAGAGGAACCAGAGGGGAGGCTGCAACACACTCTTAACAAGGGGAAAGGAAAGTATGAAGTAAAATACAAAAAAGCTGAATGAGAAACAAAAACACATTCATATAGGGCAAAGAAGGCAAGCTAAGGAGAACCAAAAATAAAAGGAACAAGTATAATCTCCCCGAAACCTAACATTGTTAGAATTAAAAGGTACTGGGAGGGAAAGCAAACTGACCGGGAGGATAGTTTCACCTTTGTGGTGAAACTTACAAAATTTATCCTCACCAACTGTAAATGTAAACCTGTCCATTTATAATGACCATGGACAAGATAAAGATTCCCAACTCACATCAGGACCACAAGATCCCAGGTACTTTCAGCTGCATCACAATGAACTTAATTATATGTACCAAATGTCCAACTGGGGGTCTGTATGTAGGGGAGACAGGGCAAAAACTTAAAAAAATGATGAATTCTCATCGCCACACAATAAAAGAAAAAAAAAGAATAGATCTACTTGTGGCCAAACATTTTTACGGCCACAACTGCTTCTCCCTCTCCCATACTGATAGTTCTGCTTCACGTCACTTGTCTTATCTATTGCATTATTCCTGTGCCCTGTTGTGTATAAATATGTGACTCTTCAGATTTTGTATTATACTATATCTGATGAAGAGACCTGAGTAGTCTCGAAAGCTTACTGACTAATGGCTAACTGAAAACATTGTATCAACCACTGAGAACTTTCAAATTTTAATGTTTTTCTCCAAGCAGCAATTTTAAGATCTCTCCACAGGTGTTCAATGGGATTTAGATCCGGATTCATTGCTGGTCAGAACTGTCCAGCACTTTGTTTCCATCCATTTTCTGGGTGCTTCTTGAAGTATGTTTGGGGTCATTGTCATGCTGGAAGACCCATGACCTAGGACGCAAACTCAGCTTTCTGACACTAGGCACTACATTGTGCCCCAAAATCCTTTGCTAATCTTCAGATTTCATGATTCCTTGCACACAGTCAAGGTACCTGACCAAAGGCAGCAAAACAACCCAAAAACATCTTTGAAGCGCCACCATATTTGACTGTATGTGTTGTAAATTTATTGATTATGTTGCGCACCTTGGACAGCGGAACATCCGGATCTCTAAAGATGGACTTATAACCTTGAAATTATTGATATTTTTCAACAATTTTGGTTCTCAAGTCCTCAGACAGTTCTCCTTTTTCTGTTTTCTCCATGCTTAGTGTGCCACACATATGTACACAATGCAAAGATTGAATCAACTTCTCCCTTTTTTATCTGCTTTTAGTTGTGATTTTCATATTGCCCACACCTGTTACTTGCCACAATCACGTTTGAACAAGCTTCACATGCTTGAAACAAAGTTGTTTACCCACAATTTTGGCAAGGTGTCAATCATTTGCCCGACCTATTTTATGTGGTTTTGTGTGAAATTATGTTAAATTTGCCTTTTTTTTCTCTGTTTTCTTGTGTTGTTCCAATACACACAAAGGAAATAAACGTGTATAACAAAACATGTAACTGCAATAATTTTCTGGGAGAATTACTTCATTTTCTGGAACAATTTAAAGGGACCTAACACTTTTGACCATGACTTGTTTTTGTTGCCTTTTTAATTTGTTGCAGCATATCATCCTCTTCATGTTCAGCTATATTAGGAGGCTTGTAGCAAAGTCCAGTTAGCAGCTTTCCATTATTGCCATTTCCATGTACATTAACCATACTGATTTTACATCAGGGATGTAAAGCTCAAAACATTCAGAAGGCCAAAATGAAAAACTTGGACAAAATTGTGGACCATCCAGTATACAGTATAATGGGCCCCACATAGTCCTCCATACTGAATAATGGGTCCCACATAGTCCTTCATACAGTATGATTGGTCCCACATAACTTTCCATCCAGTATAATGGGCCCCACATAGTTTTCCATACAGTATAGTGGGCCCCACAAAGTCCTCCATGCAGAATAATGGCCCCACATAGGTGTGTTGGTTCTGGTGTCGTGGGTCAAATATAATCAGCAAGAGTTGGGCATGTGTGCTGTACATTGTCGAAGCTGCCCTACATGTCGTCATTGAGCTTGAGGTCTTAAGTCAGCGCAGTTCTCCATGAACCTAAACCCTTTCTTCCTGACAATTATCTCCTTAAGTTCCCGCTGACTTTCTAGTGACGTAGTGAAATCAGCAGTATTTCTGAAGACACCACCTGTACTTCAGCTTCTCTCCTAATTCCCTGTAATCATTTTTAAAGACCTTTCACCTCCCTCTAACTTTGTCATTGGTACCAACGTGTACCATGACTGCTGGGTTTTCCCCAGCCCCACCCAATAATCTGTCTATCTGATCGCATGAAGATCCCCGTTAGGAGCACACAAAATGTGTGTTCTCGTCTTAGTTGTCTGCCGGCAAATTGTATATAGGATCTATACAGTCAGAGAAATCACAAATGAACACTGAGTAGTGTCTCAAATAGGCTTTTTATAGGAAAAATCAGGGACCTTTCCACACATTACCTCATTGCCTTATCTTATAATTATGGCTGACATCTGTCGCTAATGGGTCATTTTTTTAATATGTAAACAGTTAAGTCAAGCTGACTCTCAATTAAATCAATTAAGTCCGTCTTGCACATAAGGTTCAAAGGTCAATCAGTATAGTCACTTATCTTTTATTATTCTGTAATTTCCCTAAAAGTAATGAGATCATTAGCAAGCTCTTATTATCAGATTAATATGTTAGTCAATAATCATTAGGGATTTTCCATAATTCCATGTTCCACGTAGTATGTGGATCTTTGATCAATATGAGATTATTGGTACAATGTGGTACGGGCAGGAGGAGGGCATTCTGGATTGTCTGCAATTCTTAATACATAAAAGTATGGAGTTCCATTTTCATATAACTTCCATAATCATACATATATTTATCTATAACACCCCAAATTAACTTAGGAATTATCTTAAGGACCATAATCTTTCCACTTGAAGAGATAATGCAGACGGTACCTGACCCACCTGGAACGAAGAATTCACCTTACTTCATACTCCCAACACCCTTCCAAATCCACCTCAATTATGTCTTGAGGTCCCCTCAAATTTTTTTAAAAGAGAAGAATGGAAAGACTTATTGATTTTCCAGGCAATAGGAAGTTGCAACTTAACGGTCACAGGATTTAAAATTTTAATAATTTTATAAGGACCTACAAATTTAGGTGCAAACTTTCTAGATATTATCTTTAAGTGCAGATTTTTTTAGGACAACCACACAAAATCCCCCACCCTAAAGACAGGAGCCTTCCTATGTCTGCGGTTAGCAACTCTTTTGGTCCAGTCACTATCTACCAAAAGATACCTTTCGACCTCCCTCCAGACCTTTAAAGAGGTTGTCCACTACGATTAACAATGCCCCCATGGATTTAAATTGTGCCAACAAGTCTTTTTGTAAATACCTTGCTTGTTCTTTATTGCCTGTGAGCGGCGCTATTGCTGGCTGCTCACCAGGCATCACGGGACCCCGGCTGCAGCCGACTCCGACATCCGCTGATGTCACGTCAAGTTCCGGCTGCAGTCGGGCGTGAGCAAGTGACGCCCTCCCCATTGAGTGATGGGCTGTGGTCGGGGTTTCATCGCACATCACAGCTCAGCATCCACCTCGTGCTTTCCCTCTCTGCTTTAGTTGGGAAAGAGCAATAAAAAATGTAATTGCACTCGGACCAATGTTAATGAATGAGTGACATCTCATCTGCCATTTTTTTTTTATCAGCTGAAATCGGGCTGAGAAAAAATTCACAGCATGCTGCAATTTGCCACGTATCTCGGATGAGACTCGCCAATGCAAGTCAATGGGTGTGTGAAAAAAATCTCATAGCACTCAGACCATGCGAGTGGCGTCCGATTCTCACGCCCCCGTCTCTTTAAAAGCCTGCAATTCATCAGCCGCATACAGTTAACAATACATCGGTGCCCAACAATTTAGAATAGAAAGAATAGCTATACACATAGAATAGATAGAAAGGTGTCAGTCATGTATATAATTAGTACAATGACAGTGTTGGTTACTGTACTTGTCATTTATTGTTAAATTAAAGGATTTATTAAAAAAAAATTGGTGTGGGGCCCCCCGTAATTTTATAGTCTAGCAGAGGTTAAGCAGACAGCTGGAGCAGATTTTTGAAACCTGGGAAGGGCTTTTTGTGGGGTCTTGAAGCCTTTTTTTTGAAGCCTTGGTGTGGGGTCCCCCTATTTTACCAGGTAGCACAGTCTATGCTGTAGGTTGCCTTACTTGCACCTGCATTTTCAGCTTTGCCCATAAATTTTCAATAGGATTGAGATCAGGACTTTGTGATGGCCACTCCAAAACATTGAATTTGTTATCCTTAAGCCACTTTGTTACTATTTTGGCAGTATGCTTCAGGTCATTGTCCATTTGGAAGACCCATTCCCGCCCAAGTTTTAACTTCCTGGCTGATGTTTTGAGATGTTGCTTCAGTATTGCCACATAATCTTCTTTGTTAATGATGCCATCTATTTTGTGAAGTGCACCAGTCCCTCCTGCAGCAAAACAACCCCACAACATGATGCTGCCCCCCTATGTTTCACAGTTGGCATGGTGTTCTTAAGCTTCCAAGCTTCTCCCTTTTTCCTCCCAACGTAACAATAGTCATTATGCCCAAAAAGTTGAATTTTAGTTTAATCAGACCACGGGACGTCTCCAAAAATTAAGGTCTTTGTTCCTGTGTGCATTTACAAACATTAATCTGGCTTTTTTATGTTTCTTTTGGAGTAATGGCTTCTTCCTGGCAGATTGGCCTTTCAGCCCATGTTGATATAGTACTCGTTTCACTGTGGATATTGACACAATCTTACCAGCTTCTGCCATCATCTTCACAAGGTCTTTTGCTTTGGTCCTTGGGTTGATATGTACATGTCGGACTAAAGCACGTTCATCTCTGGGACACAGAACCCATCTCCTTTCTGAGCGGTATGATGGCTGGACATTCCCATCTTGTTTGTACTTGCATATAATTGTTTGTACAGATGAATGAGGCACCTTCAGGTATCTTGAAATTGTACCCAAGGATGAGCCAGACAAGTGCAAGTCCACAATTCTCTTTCTGGTATCTTGGCTGATTTCTTTAGACTTTCCCATGATGCTGCACAAAGAAGCAGTGTGTTTCAGGTGTGCATTAAAATACATCCACAGGTGTGTCTGAGAAGCTTCCAAACACATGACATTGTTACGGATCCGGGTGGTGTAACCTCTGTGCTGGGATGCAAGGAGGGGCATAACTAAGTGCCTACTCTGACTGACCCTGGTCGCACGGCGGCTTAGTTGACTCCGTGAACCAAGGAGGGACCAGGCAGGTGGAACAGGTACCACACTGGGACCAACCTTGTGTGAAAACAGGCGACTCCCACAGGTCAGATGGCTGAAGCTGACAGGTACAGCGGGAGAGCACGGCAGGTAGCCTGACGGGTGATCCAGGTTGGCAAAAAGGCGGGCACGGCAGGTAGCCAGACGGGTGATCCGGGTAGACAGGCTGGCGGGACACGGCTGACAGACAGGCTGGCGGGACACGGCTGACAGACAGGCTGGCGGGACACGGCTGACAGGCTGGCGGGACACGGCTGACAGACAGGCTGGCGGGACACGGCTGACAGACAGGCTGGCGGGACACGGCTGACAGGCTGGCGGGTACGGATGATAGACAGGCTGGTGGGCACGGCTAACAGACAGGCTGGCGGGCACTGGAACCTGAGGGCTGAGGAGAGTGTTAGCACACAAACAACAAACTTGCACAGGCACCTCCAAACCCCTTCCAATCCACAAGAAAGAAAGTCTTTCCTCTTACCCTGTTGATGGCCAAAATGTTCTCTACCTCAAAGACATCCTCAGCGGAGACTGGAGCTGGAGCGGTACCTGGATCGTCAGAGAAAGAATTAAGGACAACAGGTTTGAGGATAGACACATGAAAGGAGTTGGGAATCCGTAAAGAGGCCGGGAGTTTCAGCTTGTAAGCCACTGGATTTATTTGGTTCTGAATCTCGACCGGACCGATGAACCGTGGACCCAACTTATATAATGGTATCTTGAGACGGACATATTTGGAGAAAAGCCAGACCTTGTCTCCCAGACGGAATTGAGGCGCATCCAGACGTCTCTTATCAGCATGCTTCTTCATCCGCTCGGAGGACTGAAGAAGCGCAGATCTAGTGTCTTCCCAAATAACAGAAAATTCACTGACGAGAGACTCCGTGGCAGGATTGTCCACTGCAGCGGAGACGGGAAACGGAATCCGGGGGTGTTGACTGTAGACCACAAAAAACGGAGACTTAGCAGAGGACTCACTCACATGGTTGTTATAGGAAAACTCGGCCCAGGGCAGGAGCTCAACCCAATCACTATTGTGAGCGTTGACAAAGTGCCGAAGAAAGCTGGTAAGGATCTGATTGATACTTTCCACTTGACCATTGGACTGAGGATGATAAGCAGAAGAGAAATCCCAAGAGACATCCAGCAGCTTGCACGTGGCTCTCCAAAAGCGAGAAGTGAACTGAACTCCTCGGTCCGAGACAATGTAGAGGGGTAAGCCATGGAGACGGAAGATTTGACGGATGAAGTCCTTAGCCAGCACAGGTGCAGACGGAAGACCAGGCAGAGGGATGAAGTGAGCCATCTTGGAGAAGCGGTTGGCGACCACCCAAATGACTGTACAACTGGCCGATACAGGGAGATCCGTGATGAAATCCATTGCAATATGTTGCCACGGAGCGGAAGGCACGGGAAGAGGAAGGAGGTGACAGGCTGTAAGGTGCCTAGGTATCTTGTTACGGGCACAAGTCGAGACAAAATCCGCAACATCCTTGCGCAGGGTGGGCCACCAATAGTGCTGGGCAATGAGCAGAAGTGTCTTCCTCTGGCCGGCATGGCCAGCCAGTTTGGATGAATGGCCCCAGAGTAAGACCCTCTAACGATCTTGAGCCGCTACAAAGGTCTTACCAGGAGGTAGATGAGACAGGTCAAACGGAGCAATAGTCATTATTCTGGAGGGATCAATGATGTGTAGAGGCTCCTCCTCCAGTTCGGAAGACAGAAAAGAGCGGGATAGAGCATCGGCTTTAATGTTCTTGTCTACCAGGCGGTAATGGAGATTGAAGCAGAATCGAGCAAAGAACAAAAACCATCTGGCCTGACGAGGGTTAAGTCTCTGGGCGGTCTGCAAATACATGAGGTTTTTATGGTTAGTGTAGATGACCACCAGGTGCAGAGCCCCCTCAAGCAAGTAGCGCCACTCCTCTACCGCTAATTTGATGGCGAGCAGTTCTCGATCTCCTGTAAGGTAATTACGCCCGGCCGGAGAGAAGAGTTTGGAGAAGAAGCCGCAGATCACCATTCGCCCGGACGAGGATTTCTGGGTGAGCACTGCTCCAGCTCTGGAGGAAGAGGCATCAACCTCCAGGAAGAACTGTTTATTGCCATCAGGACGGTGTAGCACAGGAGCTGAGGAGAAGGCTTGTGTAAGAGAGATAAAGGCATTCTCTGCCTCAGGAGACCACTCCCTGGGATTTGCTCCCTTACAGGTAAGAGCAGAGATCGGAGCTGTCCGGGAGGAGAAATGAGGAATGGAGAGGCTGTAATAGTTAGTGAATCCCAGAAACTGCTGAATAACCTTCAACCCCTCCGGTCGGGGCCACTTTAAGACAGCAAACATGTTCTCGGGATCCATCCACAGTCCGGTCTCTGAGTTGATATACATCAGAAATGGCAGGGAGGTCTGCTCAAAGAGGCATTTCTCATACTTAGCATACAGGTGATTCTTCCAGAGCCTCAGCAGTACCTGACGAACATCCCTCCGGTGAGAGGGCAGATCAGGGGAGAACACCAAGATATCGTCCAGGTACACCACCACGCAGGAATACAGGAGATCTCGAAAGATATAGTTTACTAACTCCTGGAAGATGGCTGGAGCATTACAGAGACCGAAGGGCATCACGCGGTACTCGTAGTGACCATCCCGGGTGTTGAATGCAGTCTTCCACTTGTCTCCCTGGCGTATCTGGACCAGATTGTACGCCCCACGCAGGTCGAGTTAAGTGAAGACCTTTGCGCCCTTTAGGCGGTCAAACAGCTCCAAGATGAGAGGCAGGGGGTACTTATTCTTGAAGGTAATCTGGTTGAGGCCCCTATAGTCGATACAAGGACGAAGAGAGCCGTTCTTCTTCTTGACAAAGCATAATCCTGCTCCAACCGGAGAGGTGGATTTCTGGATAAATCCCCTAGCAAGATTTTCTTCGATATATTCAGACATGGCACGGGTCTCGGCCAGCGACAAGGGGTAGATTCGCCTGCGAGGAGGTGAAGCACCAGGTATTAGATCGATGGGGCAATCATACGGCCTATGAGGTTGTAGTGTATCTGCCTCCTTTTTATTAAAAACGTCCGCATAGGACCAGTAGGGTGCTGGCAGGCCAGGTAGGTTAGCCGGAGTAGAGAGGGGTTGAGCAGGACGAACTGGAACCAGACAGGTCTTATGGCGTTCCTGACCCCAACGGAGCACCTCTCCACAGCTCCAGTTCAGGACGGGCTCATGTCTTTGTAACCAAGGCAGGCAAGATGGGATGAGAGAGACCGGACAGTACGTAAAAGGAGATCTTCTCAGAGTGCAGCATTCCCACATGAAGAGTTACCGGCTCAGTGACCAGCAAGATGGTTTCAGGGAGAAGGTTTCCATCCACAGAGGAGACTGCTAAAGTGTCCGCCAGACGTATGGTAAGAATCTGAAAATGCTCCGCAACGGCCTGTTGGATGAGATTCCCAGCGGCTCCGGAATCAAGATGGGTAGTCTCAAAAAAGCGGGTCTCACCACTGGTAACGGAAACGGATAGAGTCAAGGGCAGAGAGGAAAAACTCTTGCCTAAGACGACCTCTCCGAGCAGTTCTAGACACTGGAGTTTCCCGGTCTCACCGGGCAAGAGCAGATAAGATGCTCATTATTGCCACAATAGAAGCAACTCCCCTCAGCACGACGGGTCTCCTGGCGAGACTTGACCATCTTGACTTGGTCAATTTGCATTGGCTCTGGAGAAGACACCCGGGGGAGTGCAGGTTGCGAGACTGGACTTTGGAGGACGGGAGCGAGGCGCGGAGGTTTCCTCTCACGGTTCATCTCCTTAGCGCGTTCCAGGAAATGAATGTCAATCTGGGTAGCTAATGACACCGGGTCGTCCAGGGAGGGAGGTATGTCACGACCGGCTAGCTCATCCTTGATCCGTCCGGAAAGGCCCTCCCAAAAGGTGGACACCAGGGCCTCATTGCTCCAGGCAAGTTCAGATGCGAGGGTTCGGAAATGTACGGCATACTGGCCCACAGTGAGACTCCCTTGGCAGAGTTGGAGAAGTGAGGAGGCAGTAGGAGATTTTCGTCCAGGCTCATCGAACAACTTCCAGAAGGCCGCGAGGAAAGCCTGAAGATCGGACACCAGAGGATCCCCTGTCTCCCACAGAGGGTTAAGCCACGCCAACGCCTCTCCAGTGAGGTGAGACATGATGAACGCCACCTTGGCCCTGTCGGAGGTGAACTGGTGTGTCAGGAGTTCAAAGTGCAGCGTGCACTGATTTATGAAGCCCTGACATAGTACGGGATCACCACCAAAACGAGCAGGCGCAGAGAGCCGGGGTCCACAGCGCCCAAGGTTGGGGTGCCGCTTGGATAGAGGTGGACACAGTAGGGGTGGACAGCGCGTCCAGATGGGAGTTGACTGTCCGCAGATAGGACAGGATAGTATCCTGTTGGTACAGGTCAGAGAGCGAAGGAGCCTGGGAGCCACCGGGTTCCATAGCCTGTGCAAACTGTTACTTATGCGGGTGGTGGAACCTCTATTTTGGGATGCAAGGAGGGACCAAAGGAGCGTAACTAAGTGCCTACTCGGACCGACCCTGGTCGCACGGCAGCCTAGTCGACTCCGTGAACCAAGGCGGGACCGGGCAGGTGGACCAGGTGCGACACTGGGACGGACCTTGTGTGAGAGCAGGCGACTCCCATGGGTCAGATGGCTGAAGCTGACAGGTACAGCGGGAGAGCACGGCAGGTAACCGGACAGGTGATCCGGGTTGGCAAGCAGGCGGGCACGGCAGGTAGCCTGATGCGTGATCTGGGTTGGTGAGCAGGCGGGCACGGCAGGTGGTCTGACAGGTGATCCGGGTAGACAGGCTGGCGGGCACGGCTGACAGACAGGCTGGTCGGCGCAACTGACAGACAGGCTGGCGGGTACGCCTGACAGACAGGCTGGCGGGCACGGCTGATAGACAGGCTGGCGGGCACGGCTGCTAGACAAGCTGGCGGGCACGGCTGACAGACAGGCTGGCGGGCAGGACTGACAGGCAGTGGGACCTGAGGGCTGAGGACAGTGTTAGCACACAAACAACAACCTTGCACAGGCACCTCCATTTTGGAGGAGGTGCTTTATATAGGAGTGGTCCTCCGGCAATTGGCTGGGGACTCTTTAGGACGGCGCGCGCGGCCTAAGCACAGTGCCCGGGAAGCTGTGTGCGGTGCGTGGAACAGCAGCAGCTGGTGCAGGGGAGCTGGAAGACGCCGGACCGGGACTGTGGCGGCGAAGGAAACGGCGTCTCTGCCCGGAAAGAGGCTCCGCTCCGTACACCTCGTACACATACGGCTTCGCTCCATACACCTTGTACACGCGCGGCTCCGCTCCGTACGCCTCGTACACGCGCAGCTCCGCTCCGTACGCCTCGTACACGCGCAGCTCCGCTCCGTACGCCTCGTCACCGCGCGGCTCCGCTCCGTACGCCTCGTACATGCGCGGCTCCGCTCCGTACGCCTCGTACACGCGCGGCTCCGCTCCGCACACCTCGTACACGCGCAGCTCCGCTCCGTACGCCTCGTACACGCGGCTCCGCTCCGTACGCCTCGTACACGTGGCTCCGCTCCGTGCGATTCGTACACGCGCGGCTCCGCTCCGTACGCCTCGTACACGCGCGGCTCCGCTCCGTACGCCTCGTACACGTGTGGCTCCGCTCCGTACGCCTCGTACACACGCGGCTCCGCTCCATACGCCTCGTACACGCGTGGCTCCGCTCCGTACACCTCGTACACACGCTCCATATCTGAAGAAACCTTTTGTGCTGAGCCAATTTGGTTGTACAGTATTAGTCTCACTGGTGTATAAGCCAGGAGAAAGGATGGTTCCCAGATCGGGCGCTTTCCTGGCTACAAAGCGGATGGCATTAGAAAGTAGGTTTTTAGTTTCTTGTTCTGATATATAATAGGGTTATACTTTTTAATTCTAGATGTAATTTTATTATACTGAGGACTATAGGTGGTAGAAAACGTTACCCTAGTATCCAATGTGTTAATGTTATTTTTCTGTTTATTTCGGAGTATATCTTTCCGATTTATATTGGAGACAATTCTACTCGCTTTTCTTAAAGACCACTCGGGATAGCACCTATTGGATAGTCTGTTATAAATTTTTTCTGATTCCTTCTGAAAAGTGATGTTATCTGAACAATTTCGTATTGTTCGTATTAGCTCACCGTAAGGGATATTTCTCTTAATATGTGGCGGATGACAACATTTAGCTGATAGAATAGAATTTGAATAGAATTTGAGGCTGTAGATTTTCTGTGGGGATTAATTTTGACCAATTCTTTCTCCTTGGTAGCCTCAAGTTCAAGATCCAAAAAAGTAATTTTGGATGAATGGTAGAACTAAGTGAATTTAAGATTAAAATGATTGCAGTTGATGTACTGTACAAATTGTACCACCTCCTCCTGTGTGCCCCCCACACCAGGAGGAGGTCATCAATAAATCTACTGTACCACACAATGTGTCCACTATATGTGTTATCATTATGGTAAATGAAAAGCTCCTCCACCTACACATCACTATGTTCACTAGCGAAGGAGAAAATTTACTGCCCATGCTGACTCCTCTTTTCTGTAAAAAAAAAACTTTTATCAAAGCTAAAATAATTACGCTCTAAGAGGAACTGTACTGCTATGACCAGAAATTCTTTTATTTCTATAGTGTACGAACTGTATGTGTCAAGGTGGTAGGTTAAACATGCTAAAGCAATATGGGGTGGAATTGAGGGGGTATAATGCCACAGGACAATCATTCAAAGTTTTTTGGCCATTCAAATTTATCAAAAATGGTCACTATGAATTTTGAATCCCTAATGTAACTCGGAGTTTCCTGAACCAGAGGCTATAGGTAAAAATCCATCCAGGCACTTAATTTTTCACCATGGGAACCAATCCCCACCACTATGGGTCTTAACCCCTTTACAGCCCAGGGCGTACTAATACATACTGTACCTGCACCCTGGGCTTTAAGAGCCAGGTACGTATTAGTACGCCCTGTTGATTTCGGCCACACACAGGCTGTGCGGGCGCGATCGCCGCCGGGTGTGAACTGATTTTTGCTATGTGCTGGGAGCAGTCACGCACGGCTCCCGGCACATTAACCCCCGCAATGCTACGATCGAAGTCGATCACAGCATTGCGGAGGTAAGTACTGCATACTAACCTCTTCCCCGCCGTCGCGCGCTGTCTGAGGCTGGGTTCCGTGGTTGTCATGGTAACTCAGATGTCGTCATGACAACATCCGGGTCACCAGACAGCAGAAAGATACTTTGATCATGCACAGTGCATGACCAAAGTATCTTCTGCATCTACAGCGCTGACAGCCTGTATAGCACAGGGATGGTGCTTCATCCCTATGTTATACAGGCGATCAGAGTATAAAAAGTGAAAGTCCCATAGTGGGACAAAGTATAAAAGTAAAAAAAAGTGGTAAAAAAATGTAAAAAAAAAATAATCCACCAAAAATAAAAATATAATGTACCCATCAATAAATATTATAATGGAAAAAAACAAACAAAACAATAAAAGTACACATATTTGGTATCGCCACGTCCGGAACGACCTGACCTATAAAACTGTGTCACAAGTTAACTCCTTTAGTGAACACGGTAAAAAATTAAAATAAAAAACAAGGCAAAAAACGATGCTTTATCATCATACCGCCAAACAAAAAATGGAATTAAACGCGATTAAAAAGATGAATATAAATAAAAATGGTACC
Organism: Phyllobates terribilis; assembly: GCF_046119375.1. NCBI lineage: Eukaryota > Metazoa > Chordata > Amphibia > Anura > Dendrobatidae > Phyllobates > Phyllobates terribilis. The sequence continues at coordinate 246,512 of NW_027364218.1, read as the reverse complement.
ACTGAAGACGTCATCTTGTTCCACAAAAAACAAGCCGCCATACAGCTCCATCAGCTGAAAAGTAAAAAAGTTATAGCTCTCAGAATAAAGTGATGCAAAAAAATATTTTTTTCTAGAAAATAGCTTTTATTGTGTAGAAGCGCCAAAACATAAAAAAAGATATAAATGTGGTACCGCTGTAAACGTACAGACCCAAAGAATAAAGCTACCTCATCAATTTTACCACACGCAGAACAGCATAAAAAAATTAAAAAAAACAATTCCTGAATTGTTGGTTTTTGCTTATTCTGCCTCCCAAAAATCGGAATAGAAAGCGATCAAAAAATGTCACGTGCCTGAAAATGGTACCAATAAAAACGTCAACTCATCCCGCAAAAAACAAGTTGTCAAATGACTCTGTCGGCCAAAATATGGAAAAATTATAGCTCTCAAAATATGGCGAAGCAAAAACTAGATTTTGCAAAAAAATGCGTCTTTTAGTGTGAGACAGCTGTCAATCATAAAAACCCAATAGGATTCTGGTATCGCTGTAATCGCACCGACCCAAAGAATAAAGTCGTCTAATCACTTATACTGCACAAGGAACGGTGTAAAAAATAAACTCTAGGGTTAGGGTTGTGCTAGGGTTGGGATTTTTTTCAAAAGCAAAAAAAAAAAGATGACAATATGGCGACTAGTGTTGAGCACAAGTGCTCGCTACTTGAGTTTGCATCGGGTGCTCGGGTATGCATTGAGTATCGCGGGTGCTCGAGTCTCTGCCCCATATGCTTCACAGTCAAAAAAAACGTGCGGGGATTGCCTGCCATGCACCAGCAATCCCTGCATGTTTGTTTTGGGTGTCTAATAACCGTGAAACATGTGGGCAGGACTCGAGCATGTCACTCGAGCATGTGCGATACATGGTGCATACCCGAGTACACGATGCAAACTCAAGTAGCGAGCTGTTGTGCTCAAGACTAATGACAACTTATTCAATATGATGACCTAATGTTATCAAATTATGTGTCGTACCGGGTTCAAAATGTTCATTATACCCCTTGATAAAATCCTTGAGGGGTGTAGTTTCCAAAATGGGGTCACTTGTGGGGGGTTTCAACTATTTAGGCACATCAGGGGCTCTTCAAACATGACATGGCGTCCGCCCTCAATTCCAGCCAATTTTACTTTCAAAAAGTCACACAGTGCTCCTTCCATTCTGAACTCTGCCTTGCACCCAAACACTGTATTTTCCCCACATATAGGGTATTGGCGTACTCAGGAGAAATTGCAAAAAGTTTTTGGGGTCCATTTTCTCCTCTTACCCTTGTGAAAATAAAACAAAAGGGGCTAAAACATAATTTTTGTGGAAAAAGTTTGAATATTTATTGTCATGGCTCCATGTTTAAACTTCTGTAAAGGTTCTCTGAGGGGTCTAGTTTCCAAAATGGTGTCACTTGTGGGGGGTTTCCACTGTTTAGGCACATCAGGGGCTCCCCAAACACAACATGGCGTCCGCTAATTATTCAAGCAAATTTTACTTTCAAAAAGTCAAATGGCGCTCCTTCCCTTCCGACCCCTGCCGTACGCCTAAACAGTGGTTTTTCCCCACATATGGGGTATCTGTGTGGTCAGGGGAAATTGAACAACAAATTTTGGGGTCCATTTTTTCCTGTTAACCCTGTGAAAATAAAAAAAATTGGATCTAAAGTAACATTTTTGTGAAAAAAGTTAAATGTTAATTTTTTTCTTCCACATTCCAAAAATTTCTGTGAAGCACTTGAAGGGTTAATAAATTTTTTGAATGTGGTTTTGAGCACCTTGGGGGTGCAGATTTTAGAGTGGTGTTACTTTTGGCTATTTTCTGTCATAAAGACCCCTCAAAGTGACTTCAAATGTGATGTGGTCCCTAAAAAAATGGTTTTGTAAATTTTGTTGGAAAAATGAGAAATCTCTGGTTAACTTTTAACCCTTATAGCTCTCTAATAAAAAAAAAATTTGGTTCCAAAATTGTGCTGATGTAAAGAAGACATGTGGGAAATGTTATTTATTAACTATTTTGTGTGACATATCTCTCTGATTTAAGGGCATAAAAATTCAAATTTTGAAAATTGCTAAATTTTCAAAAATTTTCGCCAAATTTCAGTTTTTGTCACAAATAAATGCAAGTGTTATCGGAGAAATTTTACCACAATCATGAAGTACAATATGTCACGAAATAACAATCTCAGAATCAGGGGGATCCGTTGAAGCGTTCCAGAGTAATTACCTCATAAAGTGACAGTGGTCAGAATTGTAAAAATTGGCCTGGTCATTAATGTGCAAACCACCTTGGGTGGCAAAGGGGTTAAAGGTGGTGGAAAAATATTTTTATGTATTTTTGGCAGCGAATGGTAAACTGGAACAATTGGGTGATCTACGTATAAATATTCCATTAATTTTTTTTTTAGGGCCCCTCAGTGCAAACCTTCGTTTAATAGATTATACATAGCAGCATTAAACTCAACAGTAGGATCTCTAGCTAACTCCAAATAAACATCCCTATTTTCTAAATCCATCAAATTCAATTTTTTATACAATCCTGCATTCAGTACTATAGTGCCACCTTTATCCGCTGAGCGGACTAGTATGTCTGAATTATCCTTTAATTTTTTCAGAGCGTCTTTTTCTCTATATGTCAGATTAGAGTCCAAATGATTAGTAGAAGATAATTCATTCTTTAATTCCACTAGTTCTTTTTCAATTAAGTCCTGGAACTGATCCAGAACCAATGGTCTGGACTGAAGTGGGTAAAAGAAAGGATTACCAGCCCGAAAGCCGTCATTTAAATTTACATTTGGAATTAAAGATTCCGTCTCGAATTGTTCCATTTGTAATAAAGACTGTTGTTCTGTGAATAATAACATGGAATCCTGGCTTGTCCTAGGAGAAACTTCTTCTGAAGCTGTATTCTGTGGATTTTTCATGTCCATAAAATGACATCGGATAGTGAGGTTATGTGCTAGTTTGTTAACATCCAGAATTGTTCTGAAAATGTCAAATTCGTTAGAAGGTGAAAAGCTCAGGCCTTTAGCCAGGAGAGAAATTTGACTCTCAGATAAGATGTAGCTAGAGAGATTCCAAACAGGTGACTCTAATAATGGCGTTTTTTGCTCTGTGTTGGGTACTTGTTTGCATTTACGCTTACGTCCCGCCCTTGTGTGACCCGCCACTAGCTGTTTCAGTAGCTAGCCCTCCCTGGGAAAGGGGTGTACTCGAACGGCGGGCCCAGTTGGTAGAATGGGGATGCAGCCGCGGCCTCGGCCCGGTCCGTGCCCAGGGTGCACACATTAAAAATAGGGGCCAATTGATGAGTGGCAATTATGCGTGGATAAACGACTACGCCACCTGTGGTGTCTGGTGATGCGCCACCAGCGCTGCTGCAGTCCTCTGAGGCGGGATGTTGTGGCAGCCGACTGTAGTACTACTCCCCACAGGCGGAGCAGGGCCTCAGGGCAGAGGAAACAGGAGGATGAGGGGAGTCGTAGTAGGTGCAGTTGTGCGGTGTGGTGTCCCGCTGCAATAATGGACCGGAGGCAATGGATGTAGTCTTCCAAGCTTTACTCACGTTGTTAGAGGTCAGCTGCAAGGCTTCTCCTTGCTCCTCACGGCGTGCTGCGGCCACCAGAGAAGGGGGTTCGGCACACCCCGGTAGTTCAGGTGCGTCTATCAGGACCCCCAGCACCAGTGTGTTCCTAGAAATCTCTCCCTTGGGCCTCTCCTGTCCGTGTGCGGTGCGCCTTGCAAGGCTGGGTCTCCCTCTGGCTATACACAGAACAAGGGCACAGGTGGCGACTCCGCTCCGTCCGTTACCCGGTGGGAACCACTTAGCCTTCATGCTTTTCCAACTGAGACGTGAAGTAACAACGTCAGATATCGGGGGCCGGTACCCCTCTTGCAGCAGGAGTCCCTCTGACTAGGCCAGAATGGAGAGTACAGGTGGCGTATGCCGATCCGTCCGTATTCCCTGGGATCCTTTTGCCTGCGGCGCTCTCCTCCTCAGCTCCCCTCCAGGCCTTCTTAAGCAGGGTCCTTAACCGGGTAGAGACCTCCGTTAACTCTATCCTGCTCCTCGTCTCAAGGCCAGAGCCCAAGGACCGTGCATCTCCAGCACGCTGCAGGCTCCTACACAAGGCCACTGCCAGCTGTGAAGACCACAATCAAACAACCTTGAACTTAAGATGGCTGGCTATTAAATATGTATCTACAAGTGTAACCTAAAATTGCATCCTCCACCCTCACCCACTACATGGTTCCCCCTATCTTTGGTTCCCCCATCTCCATTATCATGCTGGGGCAGCACCCTAGTGCATACTAGCCCCCCATAGGACAGGAGTGTGTAGTGTTGAGTGATGAGGTGGGGTCCTGACAGGTGCTCCATCCTAACCTGGGAGAGGAGATACCACACCTCTTTCACAAGATGCAGTACCCCCCTGTGGCGACCGAACCCTCAGGGGCGCCACACCCTCTTCCTCCGTTTTTTGTAATCGCTCCACCAGCACTAGATAATTTATTTTTGACAAAATACAATTGTTGCATTTCTCCCATTGAACTCATAGATGAATCTGAGTAATCATCAGAGGTGGCAGCAAAAGAATTATCCGTAACATCATCATGCTCTTTAAAACTCCCTCTTCCAGATCTCTGAAAACGTTTGTGGGAGCGTTTTTTTTAAGATGGATGGTAATTGTTTATTCCAACTATAAATCTTGTTCTGCGCATAGTCCTCACTGTCCCTTTTGAACTTGGATCTTTTTATATCCATAATGGTGTTCTCCAACTTGGCCAAATTAGATTTCAGCTTGTCATTACAAATATTAAATTCTTTTAGTTGCACATATTTCCCCAAAGACGATTGTATATTTTTAATATCCAATTTAATTCAAGTCAGTTCCAGTTCCTCATGTTTGATTATGAGGTGCATAAGATTCAGTGAACATTGACTAAGAATCGCATTCTGATCTTCTTGAAAACCGTCATTGTATATAGTGGTGGCGACTTTTTTTTAAGCGCAGACCTCTAGGGATCATTTCCTTTTTTATATATGTGTCCAAGGTTGTGAGATCCCACCAAACTTTAAGTTCTCTGGTCATTTTGTTTTCCATCTGGAACATGAGATCTTTAAATTCATCCGGTTCTGTTGTCACCACTGACGGTTTATTATCAAAAATAGATGCTAGTTTGTTCAGTCTAGCCGAACAATCCTCTGTGCCACTGAAATTCATTATGTCAAATTGAGGGGATGTGAAAATCCACAGGGACTACCGGTTCAGAAGTGTGCACTTGCAGTCACACAAGCCAATGGCCTGGTAACAGGGGCCAAGCAGAGCCGGGTAAGTGGTAATACAAGTGGGCAGTGGAATGAGTCGAGGTTTTGGTAATGATGGTGTAACAGATCGGGCAGACTGACTGGGCAGGAGAGAATTTCATGTTTTCTTGATTATAGCATCATGCGGAGAATTCCTGCTCCTTAATATTAAAAGGGGTTGTCCGGGACATTTTTTTTTTTTTTTTACCATGGACCTAAGAACTAACAGGCAAGTATTTGCTAACTATGTGCCTGTTGTGCCAGGCGCCGATATCTGCTGGTTCAGAGTGGTCACGGAGCGCTCCTGAGTGATTTTTCAGCTCCCGCTCTGATCTGTTGATGGGGTGTGACTGCCGGTGTCATACTGATTGACAGCTGGCTCCCTGCTGCCTAACTGCAGGGAGCCGTCTGTCAATCAGCATAAAGTTGGCAGTCACGCCTCTTTGACAGAGCAGTCGGGAAGAGGAAGAGCTGTTCTGTTGACGTGAAGCAGCAGAATCGCTGTTAGGAGCGGTCCAGGAGCAATCTGAGCCACCACAGGGTAGAACAAGCACGTAATAAGCAATTACCTGCCTGATAGTTCTTAGGCCCATTGCATTTTTCTATCTCACCCTGTAGGAGTCACCTTCTCCTCAACCAAAAAGAGAAGGTGCATATCCACCGATATTGTGATGCGCCAGCTTCCAGATCCAATTGCAGATAAAATTATGATTTTATTGTTAATCCATTAAAAAGATATACACATTGCAAAAATAAAATAAATAAAGGTGGAGACCTCTGTGAAACCTACACGTTTCGAACGCCAAACGTTCTTCGTCCTGCTATAGAAATACATGTAGGGAGTTACAATTTACATGCTCGACCGCGCCATCATATGGGCGTGTTGATCGTTCCTCACGCCCAATTTTCTAAGTAAAGAAATGATAGGGTGTGGGAATAATAGAATAAAAACAAGTGATCTAATCTTGAAAAGTAGGCAGTGTGTATAAAAAATACACAAAGATGATACAAACAATATGATATATACATTAACATAAAATCAAAAAGATAATAAAAGAAAAGTGCTAAACCTGTGTCAGAGAAATAGCTCAGAGCTTAGCGCAAGGAAGCACTCCTTAGAAGAACTCCTTAGGAAAACAGATACAACTACAGCAAGCTGTACCTTCCAGGACTGACCAATGACCAAAATCCAAGCTCTGATTTAATAAGATCACAGTTACACCCACATACCTTCTATTGGTGAGCTCATATGAGGACTTGTCATAGGTGTGCTAGATCTTTTAGAAGTTTATGAGATCCCCAACTTTCAGGATATCTTCGCCCATGGAGGTCTCGGGTGGGAAATATCATGGTCATGTTTTCTATCATGATTTTACCTTTCTATAGAGATGAAACATGGCATGGATAGCATTATCCATCTAAACGATATTAAGTTGGGGGTGTTCGGCTGGCCTTACAATGATGTGAGTGAATGCGTTATGATCGTCCCTTTGCTACGATGTCGAAAATACATCTCCCATGAATATTGGATCGATGCAAACCCCAATATTCATCACTGACCACAGTCTTCAGTGTGTCTGAGACAAGTCCTTTGAAAAGAGGAAGCCCTTGCTTCGGAAATGTACTTATCCGCCTCTGAGTATGCAAATTCTAGACTTGTTGGCTGGTTCTCATCAGATTCTTTGCTGAATTTACCTGACCACGGCAGGAGACCCTACGTCAATAGAGGTTGAAGTATCAGCTCTTTCTCACTTTTCTAGTTATAATCCTATATGTTCAATGTTAGAGTGATATGTCCCCTCTCCAGAGATGTCTTTTTGGACACTACAGCTGTATATGAAAACCTGTTAGCCATTATCCCGATTATAGTGGAGCGTCGGCTGTAAAATACAGGAGGCTCCTGCACCTCTTACTGTGCGATACCATAACTGGGATGTACAATTACGGTAATTTGCAGTAAAGGACTTTGTTGGTGAAAACAAGTTATGACCATAGGATCCACAGGAGAGGTGATAACTCCATAGGATCCACAGGAGAGGTGATATCTTATTGGTCAGTGATTGATTGGTCTGACCATTTGGGACTGTACCGATTGGAAGAATGGGGAATTTTTATCCCTGACAGGGCACTTTTATTCCTATTGTAAAATGGAGTGGCAGATCGGGTGTGTCATCTTCTTTGCCAGAAAAAGCCAAGTGCAGTGCTCATATAAAATACATATAATACAGACTGTCTTTGATGTGAGCTCAGGAGCAGATGATGGGAGTGTTACAGATTCCCCTTTAAAAAGGACCTTTTGCTGACAGCCTCTTCACATGGAAGCTCTGTGCTTTGCTCCTGCTCTGCATCCTTTCATTTCCACCTATTAGCAGTGAAATATTGATTCCTTCACACCAAAGGCTGGAGGAAAGTACATAGAGAAGCTTAAAGTGCACTCAGACATGACCAGAAGCAAGCATCAGAAGGAGCAGAGTCCAGATAGTGGGCCTTCCAACATGACGCCTCCTCCCCCACACCAGCCAGAGTGAGAGATGCTGAGGCTGCTGCAGCAAAGCTGGGGAGATTTGCCAGACTGACCTTAGATTCTGACCCTTCAGATGATTTACAACCTGATCAGGTATGCTCACAGAGGAAGAGAGATACAGAGACTGTGCAGGGGAGGCAATGTGGCACCACTCTCACAGCAACAGTTAAACAGAGAAGTGCAGGAAATGCAGAGCACTAACAACACCTATGGAGAAGTCAATGATTCTGGGCAAGAGCCTACACGACAAGATGTTTTCTCTGCTGGAAAATCCTGTAGCTTCTCATTAGAAATTCTCAACAACCACATGGGAGGGCTTAGAGAGGACATTTGACGCGCCCCCTGGGACATATTCCTTTTTGAGGGGAATACCCGGCACCGGATCAGATGGGGGGTTGTAGTCTCCGAGCGGCTGTGACCCGGTCCCGTGCCCAGGGCGTCAAGCTCAGTGTGATGTGGCAGTTCTACAGATATTACTAAAGTTCTTTTGTGTCGACTACGCCACCCGTTGTGATGCGGTCACTGTGGCCGCCGCTGCAGCAGGGTCCGCTGAGGCTGATAGTGGGTGCGCAGCTTGGTGGGATAACCCCCAACGGGAGGGGTATAGCCTCAGAGGGGACAGGCGCAGAGGATGGGGGTTGTGGTGGTGTAGTGCAGACGGCAGTGAAGACAGAGTCGGGTTGTGCAGTTAAGGGTGTTTACTTACTGCAGATGTTGTACTGGTCACTCCAGCTGCTAGTGACCACCCGAGCCGTGCTGCGTCCACCAGGTCCTGGATCCAGCCAACCCCCAAACAAGTCCGGAGCGTGGCCCTGAGCTCTCCCTCTGTCCTTTCTTCAGCCGTCCCCACCAGTGATCCACCTAGGTCCAGCTCCCTCGGGCCTTCTGTTGGGACACCCTTGGCCCTGGGTTCCCTGACCCTTCATGTGGTGTGCCTTCGGGGTGAATGTGGTGGGTGACCGTGACAGACACTGCCCACGGTCTCCGGTCTCTGGCTGGGGATTGTTTTTACCCCCACCAGCTTGGGTTCCGGTACCCTGATGCTGACTCCTCACCCGGTGCTCTGATTTGGGTTCTTGGGTCCCTTCTCTTCTGTGCTCTGGGTCTTTCTCTTTTCTCCTCTCTCACTCTGGGTCTTGGTCTTTCTTCTCTCCTCTCCTAACTTGTTTTCTGCAGCTGATCCTCTCTGCATCTGACTCTCTGCGTCTGACCCTGATCTTAGTTGGTGCCCACCTTATATACACCCTCTATGTGTGAGCTCAGGTGACCAGCACCCAATGAGCTCCTAACTTTACCCAGGCTGCTCCCCCTATCTGCCCCTACACTACATGGGATGTACCACCCCCCTCCCACTCCAGCCAGGAACAGACTCGGTCGTACCTGCACATTTCTAAGTGGGAGTACCGTCGGCCTGTTCCTCGGAAATGGGATGTGTGTAGTGCATGCAGCCTACCGAGCTCAGTTCCACTCTCCATCCTTACCCGGGAGTGGAATATCACACCTCTGGGTTGAGGTGCAATACCCCTGTAGCAGCCGAATCCTCAGGGTGCTACACATTAATCTCATCAGACAAAACATGAAGAAAATAAACAGCCGAGTTAATGAGTTGGAGGAAAGAGTGAGTTCTGTTGCGGACCAAATGCCTACCATACATAAATATCTCAGGAGAGGTCTTCAGAATATCAATGCCCTTCTCAAGAAGGTTGATGACCTAGAGAATAGGCATCGGCGAAATAACATACGTTTAGTCGGGGTTCATGAAAAGGCGGAGGGTCGTAATTCAGTTGATTTTTTTTGAATCCTGGCTGACTACAATGTTCGGCAAAGACACTCTCTCTCAAGTTTTTGCAATTGAAAGAGCTCACAGAGTTCCTACACGTCCTTTGCCACCGGGTGCTCCACCAAGACCTGTACTCATCAAATTACAAAATTTTAAAGAGAGAGACCTTATCCTACGAAAGGCCAGGGACCACTCTTCACTTACCCTTGATGGAAGGAAAATATCTATTTATCCTGACTTTTCAACAGAAGTTCAGAAGAAGAGGGTCAAGTTCTGGGATAGAAAAAGGAGGCTCTGTGAAAAGCAAATTTCCTATTCTATAATCTACCCTGCTCGGCTTAGGGTGGAGTTCATATGTTTGACTCCCTTCCAGATGCTTTATCATGAATGGATGCCAAAAAGAGATCTCTGCGAAATGGAGCTGGATGAGAGACTTCTCCTTGAGGCGGTTTTCTCCAAGCACTTTTCATATACCATTATGAAAAAATGCCTACCCCTGAATCTATTCCGTTATTCTATTATGAGCGGGAAATGTTGAGCTATGATGAGTTATGTACCTGCCTTATTGTACATACAAAGTATTCTTATTTTGTGAGTGGAGCATCTGTGGAGAAAATCTCTTTTGACAGAAAACTTCATCCACTATACATTTACTTTCAATTATTTGGGTATTTTTCTTGTTTTTGGTTTCTCTTTATACACTATAAGTTCATGCTCAAAACTTATAATTCTGCTCTCCATCCGGCTAAACAAGTCTACTTTACCACTCTCATCACATCTCTAGCCAACAATCCTAAACGACTCTTTGAAACCTTCCACTCCCTCCTGAGCTCTAAAGTACAGACCCCCGTCACCAACCTAAGCGCTGACGATCTGGCCACTTATTTCCTACAAAAAATCAATCATATCTGTCAAGACATTTTTACACAATCCCCTCAGAGTCTGGATTCCCTTCCCTCAGGCACCTCAAGTTCACTTTCCATCTTTGAGCTGGTCACAGAAAAAGAAGTGACCAGACTCCTCACTTCTTCCCGCCCTACAACCTGCAACAGTGACCCTATTCCCTCACAGGTCATTCAGTTCCTTTCCCCAGCTGTCACTGTGGAGGTTTCACCAATTTAAGATACACTAGGTAACTGCTCTCCTCCTAATTAAAGATGTCCGAGTGAATGCAAATCAACCAAATTTGCTAATATGGTTGAAAAACTTCACTCAGAGGCTAAACCACGCAAAATGACATACTTTATTATGTAGACATGGGGTTATATAGTATTCTACTTCTAGGTGGGATTAGTAAAATTCATTGCTCCTTCTGATAACTTGGCACACTGCAATTTGCTCATCCATGTATCTCCTGGCCTCAGTAACACCTTAGGAATTCTGATGGGAGGGGTGAAGTCGTCTCTCAGCGCCATCTTTGCCAACTCGACATGAATCTCTCTGTTATCAGCCATGCACATACATACGTCATTCCCAGGAAATCATTTAGTTGTTCATTTCTACAATAAGGCTGTGTGCCCACAATGCGTTTTTTAAGCGTTTCCGCAGCGGCAATTCCGCTGCAGAAACGCTTAAAAAACGCTTGGTAGAATGCCTGCCATGTTCCCCAATGATAATCCGCATGTGCTGTGCACATGCTGCAGAAATTTCCGCTGCGTCTTATCATTGCGGAAAAAAACGCAGCACGATCAATTATTTTGCGGAAGCGCTGCGTTTTCGCCGCCATTGACTTGCATTGGAACGCATGGAATCCGCATCACTGGATCTGTACATGCGCATTCTATGCGTTTCAATGTGCGGATGGTACCCGGGTCTGGAGAAGAGGAGACTCTCCTTCGGACCCAGGTACCATAGTACCTGTAAAAAAATAATAAAATAAAAAATAAATATTATACTTACCTTCTGATAGCCCCCGGTGTGCTTGTCTTGGCTTGCCGGCAGATCGCGGTGGACTCAAGGACCTGCGCTCACGTCATTTAGTCATGTGACGGCAGGTCCTTCAGTGTACCGCGAGCTGCCGGCAAGCTGAGACGCATCGGATAAAGACACCGGGGGCCATCAGAAGGTAAGTATGACATTTATTTTTTAACATTCTTTCGGACACACTATATAAATCCATGCCGTTTGCATGGATTTATATAGTGTGACCAAGTTGTCAAGCACTTTCCAACTGATGTTAAATTCCCTTGGAAAGCGCTTTTCAACGCGCATGCGGAAATGCATGTGAAGAAAGCTTCATATCCGCTTGTCCCTGGCAGGAAAAACGCATGGAAAATCCGCATGTACAATCCGCATGTAAAATCCGCATGTACAATCCGCATACATTTTTTCTGAACAAAATACAGCAATGGGGTTTCCAAGATAACCACACAATAAAGTAGGTATTAAAGCAAGTATAGTGGTACTACAGAAAGTTAAAACTTAACATTTATTACAGATGAATAAAAAGTGATAAACAAGTCACAAGGACCTAAAAACAAGGAAATGCCTGCCTGTGGTGGTGAGTGACCATACTAATCAGTAACTAATTATGTCCAGGAATCCGGAAATATGTTAAACAGACATAGTCTACCCGCAACATAACACAGATAAAATGGCAAAAAGTAGTGGAGCTCTCAAGACAATGTCTCAGTATATAATGTCTCAGCATATAAGAACCTTAGTACATTTAAACCAGTTATGGTGAGCATTTAGACCTTATATATACTAATGGAACGACCTCACCAAATAAAATGTCGGTTCTTGCTCTCTGGCTTTAAGACAGCTCCATGTGGTGGGGCATCCAAACCTTTTCAGCCTCCAGCAACACACAGCACACAGCGCTGTCTAATGGATAGGCTGAGCAATTGATGCCAGCTTCTATACTGTGTGACACCCTCTTCTCCCCTGATTAGCTGAGGCAATGAAACGCGTTGGATTGGTGTGCTGTGTGTTGCTGGAGGCTGAAAAGGTTTGGATGCCCCACCACATGGAGCTGTCTTAAAGCCAGAGAGCAAGAACCGACATTTTATTTGGTGAGGTCGTTCCATTAGTATATATAAGGTCTAAATGCTCACCATAACTGGTTTAAATGTACTAAGGTTCTTATATGCTGAGACATTATATACTGAGACATTGTCTTGAGAGCTCCACTACTTTTTGCCATTTTATCTGTGTTATGTTACGGGTAGACTACCGTGTTTCCCCGAAAGTAAGACCCCCCCGAAAGTAAGGCAGGGTGGGGGGTTTCGGGGGGGTCCGCCAATGTAGGGCACCCCCCGATTGTAAGGCAGGGTAGCGGGGGGGGGCCGGGGAATGTAAGGCTGATTCGTCACAGGCTCCCTAGCCGGCTCGCAGCTGATTGGCCGATCAGCCTGTTCGTCACAGGCTCCCTAGTCCCTGCTGGCCATCAGCTCGAGTGTGATTGGCCAGTCAGCCGGCTCGCAGCTGATTGGCCGAATCAGCTGCGACGTCACCGCCTGCAGGCTCGCTCCGATTGGTCCAGCTTCCCCGGCATCCGAATCGTCAGCCCGGCACCGCAGAGGAGATCGAAACAGAAGGAAAGTAACGGTAAGTTCCGAAACTCTCTCTGTGTGTGTGTGTGTGTGTGTGTGTGTGTGTGTGTGTGTGTGTGTGTGTGTGTGTGTATACGATATGTGTATGGGTGCCGTATGGGGCTGTGTGTGTGTGTGTATACGATATGTGTACGGTATGTGTATGGGTGCCGTATGGGGCTGTGTGTGTGTGTGTATACGATATGTGTACGGTATGTGTATGGGTGCCGTATGGGGCTGTGTGTGTGTGTGTATACGATATGTGTACGGTATGTGTATGGGTGCCGTATGGGGCTGTGTGTGTGTGTGTGTGTGTGTGTGTGTGGTGGCAGAGTGGGGGGCAGAACCACTGTATGGGGAGGCTGCATACTGTTCAGCCTGTTTTTTTTCCCAATGTAAGGCCTCCCCCGAAAGTAAGGCAGGGTGGGACTTTTGGGGGTAAAATTAATGTAAGACAGGGCCTTACTTTCGGGGAAACACGGTATGTCTGTTTAACATATTTCCGGATTCCTGGACATAATTAGTTACTGATTAGTACGGTCACTCACCACCACAGGCAGGCATTTCCTTGTTTTTAGGTCCTTGTGACTTGTTTATCACTTTTTATTCATCTGTAATAAATGTTAAGTTTTAACTTTCTGTAGTACCACTATACTTGCTTTAATACATACATTTTTTTCTGCCAGGGAGATGCAGAAACGCTCAGGAAAAATCCGGAGCATTTCTGCATCGTGGGCACATAGCCTGAGAACAGAAACTGTTATATATCATTAACTATTAACATAATCAATGTGCATATACACATTTGCATACATACATACACATAGATTATTCCATCATCTCTATATTAATTCACACTGATTAGGTAATCTATTAAAATAAAATAATTGATTTTCTATAATATATATATTTTACCTTGACATCACTACCCACCTAACTAAAATATTTGACCTCTCTCTTTCTTCAGGTATCTTTCCCTCCTCACTTAAACATGCCATCATAACCCTTTTACTGAAAAAGCCATCCCTGGACCAGAACTGCACTGCTAACTACAGACCGGTCTCTAATCTTCCCTTCATCTCTAAACTCCAGGAACGCCTGGTCCATTCCCGCCTAATCCGCTATCTCTCAGATAACTCTCTTCTCGACCCTTTACAATCCGGTTTCCGCTCCTCACACTCTACTGAAACTGCCCTCACTAAAGTCTCTAATGATCTACTAACAGCTAAATCTAATGGTCACTACTCCCTGCTGTTTCTCCTGGATCTCTCTGCCGCTTTTGACACTGTAGATCATCAGCTCCTCCTCACTATGCTCCGCTGTATAGGCCTCAAGGACACCGCTCCCTCCTGGTTCTTCTCCTACCTCTGACCGCTCCTTCACAGTATCTTTTGCCAGCTCTTCTTCCTCTAATCTTCCTCTTACTATCGGGGTTCCACAAGGATAAGTCCTAGGTCCCCTCCTCTTCTCCTTGTATACTGCTCCTATTGGACAAACCATCAGCAGATTTGATTTCCAGTACCATCTCAATGCTGATGACACCCAACTATACACCTCTTCACCTGACATCACCCCCACTCTAATACAAAATACCAGTGATTGTCTGTCTGCTGTCTCTAACATCATGTCTTCCCTCTATCTGAAACTGAATCTCTCCAAAACTGAACTCCTTGTTTTTTCTCTCTCTACTAACCTACCTATACCTGAGTTTTCAATTTTCTTGGGTTGCGCCACCATAACCCCCAAGCAACAAGCTCGATGTCTTGGAGTCATATTTGACACACAACTTTCCTTTAACCCCCATATACAATCATGTAATGCAGGTGCGGGAATGCAATGCACAGAGACACAAGGCGAGAACAGTCTGAGATGAAAATAAACAATTTTATGCAACAGGTATTCTGAACAAGGGATTAGTAACAAGGGTAATGAACAGTAATTCAATATATCAGCAAAAGGCAAAATCTCTCAAAATAAGACGCAGTCTCTCAAAGTAAGGTGAAGCCTCTCAAAGTAAGGTGAAGTCTCTTAAGTAAGGTGCAGTCTCTTTAGTACGGTGAAGTCTCTTAAGTAAGGTGAAGTCTCTTAAGTAAAGTGAAGTCTCTTAAGTAGGGTGATGCCCCCAGTCATGGGAGACACCACGTAAGTTCTTTAACTGTACATTTGGCCCTAGCGGGGGTCACCGGTTATTCCCGCTAGGCCGTGAGTCTCTTCCGCATAAATTCAATTAGATCACGTTGTGCTCCTTCAGTCC
This sequence comes from Phyllobates terribilis, assembly GCF_046119375.1. Classification (NCBI taxonomy): domain Eukaryota; kingdom Metazoa; phylum Chordata; class Amphibia; order Anura; family Dendrobatidae; genus Phyllobates; species Phyllobates terribilis. Next base: position 231,098 of record NW_027364218.1, on the reverse strand, counting down.
CAACCGTTCCCCTCCCAACCTGAGTATCTAAACCCAATTGTCCCCGGTACCGTGGGTGAACAGTGGAAGTGACGGCCCTGTTCACGTATGCAGCTCCTCCGCTTCCGCTGGCGTGACTTTCCTGGGGCAACTGTCTCTCAACTCCTCTCTGCTTGGCTGTTGGAGGCAGTCTCTCGAGCCTTGGATAGGGGGGTCCAGGCCTTGTCTGTCGGCGGGCGACGTCGGGTTCCGCGAACTCACTCAGCACCGCAATCAGGTTCCTAGTCTCCTCAGCAGGCACAGCACTCAGGTAACATCCGCAAGATATCCGGAGCTCTTTTACCGGTGCCCGGCTGTGGCACCTCACAGGCCTCTGGCCTGTCACGTGGGGTTTCTCAGGATGCAGGGAACACGTCTGCTCCTTTCTGCTGCTTGGCGCCAAAGACCCCTCAGGTTTGGCGCGCTGGCCTCGTATTTTCCAGAACTCCTTCCTGGAAGTCACCTGATCAGGTCCAGCGTCTGAACTTGCTCTCCCTGCAACTTCCCTTGCATATCTTGGTTCCGCTTGACTGCGTCTGGCCAGTAGATGGCAGTCTCTTTCCAGCCTTGAAACATCATGTAGAAGTTCTTTTACAAGCTCTCTTGACTGGGCTACATTCCTCCCTCCTTTTTGCTCGCCAATCCTCAGGCGAGTGGGCTTCTCGCAGAACTGATGCCTCCTTCCAGGCAGTGCAAGCTCAGACAGGAGTTGGGCACACTCCTGCGTTTTCTGTTGGATTTGAGACCAGATGAACTCTTCCTGAGCATACCGGTTAGGAGGGATTCCGGCATTAGCCCGCTCAGTTCTGCGGAGCTCTTCTTGCGGAGGTGACCGCGGGAGATCCGAGGAATCAACCACTGGGGATTGCAAATCATTTCCCGACTCATTTGGAATTCCACTCGGGGTTGGCATCAACGGTTCTGACGTTCCCAACTGCATTGTGGCCCATCCTTCTTCGTCCCCTAAGGTTCCTGCATGTGGCACTTCAGCCAATACGTCTGGGGGCCCAACTCCGTTACAGACTTCTGCTTCAGAGGAGCAAGGTCGCAGCATATTACAGTGCAACACCCTGGGTGTCGCGGCGTCATCCCCTTCGGGCCTAACCTCGTAGACTGGGTTGTCTGGGTGAACTTTCTTCACCACCCGATATGGTATCGCCTCCCAACGATGGTCCAGTTTACTTCCAAATCGTTTAGCCCTCACCAGCACTCGGTCTCCTGGCTGAAGTGATCCACCTGTCGTCGGGGGCCGAACTGCATGCTCTACTTCCTGAAACTTCTGAGTAACCAGTCTTCTCACTGTATGGAGTTGACTCCGGTGTTCTCGAATCCAGGTACTTGGGCTACCGGCCGTGCCGGGGTCTTCTGAGTCTAGCTCCTGTTCAGTGATTTCTCTGCCACTTCTTCCTAACAGCAACATGTAAGGGGTGTAGCCGGTGGTCGCATGAACTCGATTATTATACACCCACACCAGCTCGGACACATATTCGGGCCACTTCATCTTTTTGTCCGCTTCCAGCGTTCGCAACATTTGCAACAGGGTTCGGTTAAAGCGCTCGCATGCGCCGTTCCCTTGCGGGTGGTAGGGCGTTGTTCGGGAACGGTCGATTCCATAGATGCGGTACAACTCATCCATCACTCGCCCTTGGAAGCAGGCCCCCTGGTCAGAATGTATTCGCTTCGGGCACCCATAAATCCGGATGAAATCTTGACAGATGGCCTTAGCTGCGGCTTCTGCCGTCTGGTCTTTAGTAGGCATCACTACTGCGAACTTGGTGAAGTGATCAGTCATGACCAAACAGTGTCCATAACCATTGTATGAAGTTCCTATCATCAAGTAGTCAATCATCAAGACCTCCAAGGGGGCAGAAGTTCGGATGGTCTGAATGGGAGCTCTTTGTTCTGGGGGCTTATTCAACTCACACTGGCGACATGCTCGGCAGACTCCCTCGACTTCTTGCTGCAGTTGAGGCCAATACACCAGCCGTTGCAACCACCGAAAGGTCTTTTCTACTCCGAAGTGAGCACCTCTTCTATGAGCTTCTTGGGCTAGCTGTGTTACTAGCGCTCCTGGAACTACCACCTGCCAGGTAACATCAAACTCTCGAGGCAGCTGGATTCTTCGGCATAGCAAGCCGTTCTTCAGGAGAAGCCTCTCCCACTGACCTAGGATTTGTAGGGTAGTTGGAAGTGAAGCGGCACTGGTTTCTTGGTCGGGTCTTTGATTAAAGGCGACCCATTCCCTCAATTTTGCTAAGTCCGGATCGGATTGCTGCAGATGTATCCATTCGTCTCTTGAACGGCCCAGAATCTGAGTGGGCTTCGACTCCTCTTTGGTCTCTTGGGCAGCGACGAACTGGCTGAAATACGGAATCTCGTCGCCTTCGAGCTCCTCATGTCTGTCCTCCTTCGGCCCCGCCTGACTGACCCGGGACAGGGCATCGGCATGGGTGTTCAGGGCCTTGGACCGATAGCCAATCTTATACTGGTATTTGGACATCCTTGCGACCCACCGCTGTCCTAACGCGCCCAGTTTGGCGTTCTCCAAGTGGGCCAAAGGGTTGTTATCTGTCCGCACTTGCACTTCTGACCCTGACAAGTACTCAGCAAATTTCTCGGTCATGGCCCACACCAGTGCTAGTAGCTCCAGCTTAAACGAACTGTAGTTCTCCGGATTCTTCTCCGTATCTTGGAGTGACCTGCTGGCATACGTGATCACTCGCTCTTTTCCTCCTTGTACTTGAGCCAGCACTGCTCCCAGTCCATGCAAGCTTCCATTGGTGTACAACACGAAAGGCTGCGAAAAGTCGGCGTAGGCCAAGATTGGGGCATCTGTTAGCGCCATTTTCAATGCTCGGAATGCCTCTTCTTGTCGTGGGCCCCACTGGATGGGCTGTCACTTGGCTCCCCCAGCTGTTCCTCTCAGCAATTCATTGAGCGGGATCGCAATCTTAGCGAAGTCTTTAATGAATCTGCGGTAGTATCCAGAAAGCCCCAGGAACGCCCTCAGTTCCCTTAGGTTGGCGGGCGTGGGCCACTTCTGGACGGCAGCTATTTTCTCTGCAGTGGGGTGTACTGCTGCACTGGACACAGTGTGCCCCAGATACTCAATTTCTCGTTTGAAGAGACGACACTTTCGAGGCATAATTTTCAGGCCGTGTCTCTGAAGCCGTTCTAACACTTGTTCCAATCGGCGGAGATGATCCTCAAACGTAGCGGAATAGATAATTATATCGTCCAGATATATTAAAGTGGCTTTAAAGTTGAGGTCCCCCAAGCATCTCTCCATCAGCCGTTGGAAGGTCCCTGGCACATTTGTTGGTCTGAACGGCATCCGATTGAACTCAAACAGGCCCATAGGGAGAACAAAAGCGGTCTTCGGGCGATCCTTCTCAGCTACTGGGACCTGCCAATAGCCACTGGCCAGGTCAAGGGAAGAGAAGAATTTGGCGCTCCCTAGTGCAGATAGAGACTCTTCAATTCGGGGGAGTGGATAGGAGTCCCGGACTGTACAGGCATTCAGCTTTCGATAGTCCACACAAAATCTCAGGGTACCATCCTTCTTTCGGACCAGCATGATCGGAGCCGCCCAGGGGCTCTGACTTTCACGGATCACACCGTTCCGCAACATGTGGGCCAACAGCTCTTTCACCTCCTGGTACATTTGAGGCAGGATCTGCCGATATCTCTCTCGGATGGGAGCAGTATTTCCGGTGGGTATTTCGTGCTGAATGTCCCGAGTGCACCCGAAATCATGTTCATGCTGTGCAAACACTCTCTGATATCGCTGTAGAAGTTGTTCGATCTGCCTTACTTGTCCAGCAGAAAACTCAGTCAGATTAGCCTCCATTTCTTCCAGAAGGTAGCGTCCAGCCAACGGTTCTCTTCCATTCTCCTGGCTGTTGAGGGACACCTCCAGGGTCCATGGTTTTCCTTCCACAGGTGCCAGCCCTATAGCGTCCGCTCTAGTAAGGGTCTCTGGCATTATGTACACTTGCGCCACCTCTTGTCGGGGCAACAACTGTAAACTGGTGCCACCTAAATTGATGCAGTGCACGGGTACTCGGCCGTGCCGCACGGTGGCCAGGGTTCGAGCAATTAGGAGTCCAGAGGGCGCTTCTTCTCCTTCCATCGGTTCAGTTTGAATGTCCACGCCCTCTAAGGACATATGTGCCAGCACCGGCAACGTGAGTACAGTCTGTCCCACCGGCAGTGTCATTGTGGCTTTGGGCGGTATCGATACCTTGCCAAGGTACTGAGAGGTAGCGGGCAATTTTTTAATCTGGCTGACCCGCACGAGGTGTTGGAACACTCTCTTGCTAGCTGGGTCTCGAGTGGCGCGGGTCCAGTTGTTTTTGCTACAGCCCTCAGCCAGGAACTGTCCGACTTCTTTCAGCACATTCATGCCCAGGGTAACAATGGGCCCATCGCCTCTGGGCCCTGTGGTTAATACGATCCCTTTTCGACCGAGGTCCTTTCCACATGCCCGCATGGACATCCATACTACTCCCGCTACTGGGATAGGTAGTTGATTGGCCGCCACCAATTTGACAGTGGGTTCCCGGCTGGAACGAGTGACTTCAGGACTTTGGAAATACGTCTCAGGCATAGTGGTCACTTGAGACCCGGTGTCCATCAAACAGCGGATCCGCTGCCCATTGAATTCAGCCCAGATGATGGGCCTCTCAGAGATAATGTCTTCAGAGCTCCCTCTTCTACTCTCTGAAGCACGAGACCCCACGGTATGCTCCACAACCGTGGGGCATTTTAGTTTAACGGCTGAACCCCTCCTCCTCCTTTCTTGATTGGGAAAATCTTTGGAGATATGCCCCCTACCTTCGCAAGTCCAGCACTCCGGTCCTCTTTCTGCCGATAGGTCGGGTACATGCCGTGCTGGGGCCAGGTAGGAACGTCTCTCTCGTTCTGGTCTCCGTCCGCGTTGAGCAGTACGGTCTGTCGGTAAGGGGGCAGTAGGGGGCTTTCTAATAGCATTCAGCTCACCCCGAAAGTCTCAAATTTCCTGACGTATTTCCCGTACCCAATCAGGCTCTTGGTTGGTGAATCCAGGAGAAATTGCCTCTTGACTTCTAACTGTGGCTTTGAGAACAGGAACTTCTCTCTCCAGCACTCTAGCTTCAGCCCCTACCTCCAGGAAGCCCATATCAGGGCTCAATCGCAGCCGCTCCTTCAGGATCTGCCTCAGGGAAGGGTCTTTCAAGCCGGCAATCAGTTGGTCACGCAACACCTCATCCAATGGTCCCAGTCCTCGGTTCCCATCTCGAGCTTTCTTAGTGATATGGGCCGTCACTTCCTGCAACGCATTAACATACTGATTTACTGTCTCTGTGGCGCCCCAGGGGTCTGGTTACCACAGTAATAGAAATATTACGTCTGAGAGCAAGTGGGAGGTTTCCTGGTCAGGAGCCCTCAAACATGCAACACCGCCTGCCCAGTCCTGGGAGGGGAGGAATCTGCCCTTATAAACTGGGTCTGGGGCGGGGTTAGACAGTTAGTCAGAGCCTGGAGCAAGTTCCAGACAGACACAGGGAGAGTTACAGCAGGAGCTCTGTAGGAGCAGGAGCTGAAGACCAGAGGCTGGAGCTAAGCAGAGCTCGCCCTGGCAGAAGAATATAAGAACCGGACACAGGAGTCCGAGGCTGCGGGGACATATATATATCCAGCAGCAAAAACCAGCCGGCAGGGGATTTCAGGTCCTCTGGCCATAGAAGCCCAGAGGCTCAGTCACAAGCAAGGGACCAGCACCGCCATCGAGGAGCGGAGGCTAACAGAAGGCCCCAAGTCACCAGCCATACGGGTGAGCACTACACGGTACACTCAGGGACGTGGGCTACTACCACTCGCTTACAGCAAGGTAGCCAGGAAGAGTGCAGTCAGACGGGGAGGCCTACAACTCCACCTGGCCAGGGGAACTCCTGTTTGCTCACAGACTGACCAGGCCTCTTATGCTAGCCAGTACTCCCGGGAGTGTCTGCCTTATCATCATCAGTAAAGACCCTGAACTGCACTGCAAAGACTCTGAGTCTTTTCTGCTTTCTCACCGCATACAGCACTACTAGTACTGGGACTCCCGTGCACCATCACTCCCATCATCCACATTCCCTGCCCTGAGGCTATACTCTTCCCGTGGGGAGTTATCCCATCTTTTGCTGCGCACACCACACCAGCCTCAGCGGACTGCCTCGCAGAGGCGGTACACCCTGACCGCAATCCACGGGTGGCGTAGTCGGACAATTAACCTAAAACCCATAAAAGACTGCCACTGGTTTGACCACCCTGAGCCATGGGACCGGGTCACCGCCACGGAGACTACAGACCCCAGAGACCCGGCACTGGGTATCCCACACACGTGCACACACGGCCAGGGGGCGCGTCAACTTTGGCGTAGTCGGCAGGATTGTGACCAACCCGCCACAAACGGGTATTGCGTGCCTGAAAAAAACTTCATACTCACCTGAAAAAGAGGTTTCCCGCCATCCGGAGCCATTTCCCGCCATCTTCAGCCGCTTCCCGCCATCTTCAGCCGCTTTCCCGCCATCGGGCGCCATCTACGGGACGCCGCGCGGGAAGAAGAGGGGCGTGGATGTCCAAACCGCGCAAGACCTGAAGCCCCGCCCTACGCACCGACGCTGCGCAAGGTCCTGGAAGGAGAGAGAGCGACGCTGACATCACCAGGACGCGACGCGAGGTCCTCGCCCGGAGCAGCACCAGCGGAGCCGCGGCCTACGGAAGAGGATCAGCGGAAGGTAGGCCACACTTAACTAGGGGGGAGGAAGATGACGGACACGGAGGGACCCACTACCACCAGCGCGGCCGCTGCCGCAGTAATGACGTTCATGATGCCTTACATCCCCGGAGCGGCCTGGTTGCCCCAATACTCAGGGGAGTCGCATACCCTAAGCAACTTTAAAGAGAGACTGTACAGCCTATCTAAAGTATACCCCCTGACAGAGGAACAAAGAGTGAGCATATTGACAGGCCAGTTAACCGGTGCCGCCCAACGTGAAGTAAAGTCCTGGTCAGTCCGGGACAAGGAGACTGTAAAGAAGATCTTAGCCCGTCTGAAGGACACTTTTGATACCCGCACCTCAGCAGAGATCAAAATGAGATTTTATGGGTGCAAGCAGAGTGCCCAAGAAAGTATAAGAGACTATGCTTTAAATTTGCAAGAGGCCCTGGGAGCCATTAAACAGGCAGACCCTGACAGTGTACAGAACGCAGATGAACTGTTGACAGAGCAATTTATTGAGGGTCTGCTGTCCAATGCCCACCGAACCCAGTTACGTGCAATGGCCTTACAAAACCCTGGTTTAGACTTTGCAAAGTTCAAGGACAGAGCCATCCGGATACTCCGAGAACCGACACCAGGTGGCGCTGTAACCCACAGGCTCCCCGCAATCACCTATCACCAGGAGGCGGCGCCCTCGTCTGCAGGGCCTGAGGGAGCTGATGCGCAGGCTTTTGATAACAACCCGGCTACAGACCTGCACCATCAGGTCCAAGAGCTGACTAAAAGTGTAGCCGCGCTAACCAGAACTGTGCAGTCTTTGCAGGTTTCTTCTCCAGGAAAAATCAAGCTGGCATCCGGACCGGAGGACATCCGCGGCGCCGACAGAGGAGGATCCCATCGTTCAGAGGAAGACCCAGCGACAGATACAATGAGGACGGACAACCCATCTGCCGCCGCTGCAATCAACCCGGACATATGGCAAGGTACTGTCATTTAAACGGGCACAACCTGGGGCAGAGGGCCAAGCCGCAGGCATAAGATCATCAGGCCCCTCAAACTGGCATGATAAATACGTAGGGGGACGTCCAATCTTGCCTGTGGTACTGGATGGCATTCCCATAAGTGCCCTACTAGACACCGGGTCAGAGGTCACTACCATCCCTTATGTGCTCTTTAAGCGGTACTGGAATGACTCGGACATAACCCGCTACCCCGATGACGACCTGAGTATCATCGCCAGCAATGGTCAGCCAGTGCCGCAGGTGGGATTCAAAGAGGTGACCATTAAAATCGGTAAAGTCGAACTGGCGGCACAAGGATTGATTATTGTGGACATTGACCGTCATGAGAGTCACCCTAAAATAACCTTGGGAACTAACTTGATTGAAAATTGTCTTGCAGAGATAATTCTCATTTTACAGCAGGTTGCCATGAACGCCAGTTCCAGCCAGCAGCGTGTCCTCCAAAAAGAGATCCGGGCACTGATGAAACGGCAACAAGTGGAACTATCTGGTGGTGAGATTGGTAGCGTGAGGATGTGTGACCTGTTCCCTATTGCCATGCCCCCGAAAAGTGAGATGATGATCTGGTGCCGGGCAGCTATTGGTCTAAGAGGTAAAGACTACCAAGCAATGGTAGAGCCCGTCTATTCAGACAGTAGGCCCACCATTTTGACAGCACGGGGAGTGGTCGATGTACTCCATGGGAGGGTACCTGTCCGCATCATAAATATCGGGGAGAGAGAAGTACACCTGCCCCGGTATGCCACGCTAGCCAAATTGTTCACCATAAACCAAAATTCTGTAAAGGCCGTGGAACCCTTGCCTCCATCTCAACCAGAGGAAGGTAACGGCTCTAAGAAACAAATGGAGGACTGGTGTCAGCAACTGCATTTGGGTACTGACTCCACTCCCTCACACCAAAAACAGGGAGTCTACCGGGAGGTTCAGGAGTACGAAAGAGTCTTTAGTAAACACCCGCTAGACTTCGGGCGAGTAAAGGGGGTAGAACATCACATCCCCACAGGAGACCATCCACCCATAAAGGAAAGATACCGACCTGTACCCCCTGCACACTATCAGCATGCAAAGGGGATGTTGCGAGACATGAAGGAGGCTGGGGTAATCAGGGACAGCTGTAGCCCCTGGGCAGCTCCACTAGTTCTAGTGAAAAAGAAGAAGAAGGACAACACAATGAGAATGTGTGTAGACTACGGAAAGGTCAACCGAATCACACACAAAGATGCATACCCGTTACCTAGAATAGAAGAATCTTTAGCTGCATTAAAATCTGCTAACTTCTTCTCCACTTTGGATCTTACTAGCAGGTACTGGCAGGTTTCTGTAGCAGAGGCGGACAAGGAGAAGACTGCGTTCACCACCCCGATGGGTCTCAGCGAATTCAACTGTATGCCGTTCGGGCTCTGCAACGCACCAGGAACCTTCCAGCGGTTGATGGAATGCTGTCTGGGACACCGGAATTTCGAGACGGTCCTGTTATACCTGGACGATATCATCGTGTATTCCAAAACTTACGAGGACCATCTGAAACACCTGGCAGAGGTGTTTGACGCCCTGGCAAGCTACGGCCTAAAGGTGAAACCTTCCAAGTGTCATCTGCTGAAACCAAAGGTACAGTACCTGGGACTCGTGATGAGTGCTGACGGAGTGGCTCCCGACCCCGTTAAGATCACCGTGATTAAGGACTGGCCAAGACCCTCCAGCATAAAGGAAGTGCGGCAGTTCCTCGGGTTGGTAGGCTACTACCGAAGATTCATTCCCGATTTCACCAAAATGGCAGCTCCTATGCAGGACCTCCTGATAGGTCAATCCAGGAAGGCCAAAAACCAGAAGCCACCCTTCAGGTGGGAAAAGCTGGAAGAGGAGTCCTTCCGCCAGTTGAAGATGGCCCTCACAGGGGATGAAATCCTGGCGTACCCTGACTACGGCCAGCCCTTTAGCCTCCACACGGACGCGAGCAACATCGGGCTAGGAGCCTGAGAATTATAGCTCATTCAAGCTAGAGTTCCTGGCAGTGGTGTGGGCAGTGATGGAACGTTTTAAGCATTACCTTGCCTCTTCCAAGTTCACCGTGTACACAGACAACAACCCGTTGACACACCTGGACACTGCAAAACTTGGTGCCCTGGAGCAGAGATGGATGGCCCGCCTGTCCAACTATGAATTCACCATCAAGTACCGGGCGGGACGCTCGAATGCCAATGCGGATGCCCTGTCCAGAATGCCAAACTTACCGGATGTGGGGGAAGATCCAGAAGAACTGGAAGAGATCGAGCTCCCTGCGTTCCACCGTCATGGGATTGGTCAGCATTCCCACCGTGTAAGGGACAGGAGCTCTGCTACGTTCAATCCCTTACCCCACTACAGCTGGACGGAGACGCAAGACAGTGATCCCGCAGTCCTACTGGTGAAGGAAATGCTGACACAGGCTGATGCCCGTCTTGACCCAGATGCTCCGGAGGAGACTAAACAACTGTGGAACGAGAAAAGTAAGCTGTTTCTCTACAAGGGGAAGCTGTGCCGGAGAGTGGTCAACTCACGAACACATGAGCTGACCTGGCAGGTAGTGGTCCCAAGACGAGACGTGGCTATGGTTCTGGAGGCATACCACGATGGAGCAGGGCACTTCGGATGGAAGAAGCTGGAGTTCCTGTTGTGTGGATGGTTCTACTGGGTAGGCATGAGAGGAACCATAGAGAGGTGGTGCAGAGACTGTGGCCCGTGCAACCTAAGAAGAAAAGACCGTGCCAGCCAGAAGACTCCCCTGCAGCCCATCATCACCAGGCAGCCACTGGAACTGGTAGACCTGGACCATGTGAAACTGGCTCCAAGCAGATCTGGGTACGTCTACGCCCTTACCATCGTAGATCACTACTCCCGGTTCCTGGTGGTGGTCCCTGTCAAGGACTTAATGGCTCAAACAGCAGCCAGAGCCTTCCAGCAGCACTTCTGCCGTCCACACGGGTATCCGGAGCAAGTGTTGACGGACCAAGGATCAGTCTTCGAAGCGGAGGTCTTCCAAGAGTTCTGCAATCTGTATGGCTGCAGGAAGATAAGAACAATGCCCTATCACCCTCAGACCAACGGACTATGTGAGAAAATGAACCAGGTGGTGATAGACTTGCTAAAAACGTTGCCCCTGGAAGAACGCAGTCTGTGGCCTGAAAAACTGCCTGATCTGGTGGACCTGTATAACCACATTCCTGTAGGTTCCACCAACTGTACCCGGGCTTGGATATGGGAGTCCTGACACCTGAGGACACCTCGCCAGAGGCAGACTGGGATACAGAACGGCAGCAGCAGTATCGGAAAGTACAGGAGAGCGTCGAGCGAAGTCTGTCTCAAGCAAGAGAAAGGCAAGAGAAGACTTATAACCAGCATGCTCCCGCTGTTCCCCTGGTACCTGGAGAGCAGGTCTTGAAGAGAAAGAAACGGCTCCACAAGTTGGATGACCAGTGGGAGAAGGACCCGTACACAGTACTGCCCTCAAGTCATGATAATCCAAAAGTCTGCGTAATCAGTAAGGATGGAGGAGAAACCACAGCCATTGTCTCCAGAGACCACCTGAAAAAGTGTCCCGAGCAGCTGCAAAGCGCTGACGAAGAACAAGAGAACCCTCAACCCGCAGAGGAAAGGGAAGAAATGATCAGTACAGTACTCGGTGACTTTCCCCAGTCCTGGACACAAATCAACAACGCTATCGTGGTACCCGTCCTCACCTTTCTCCAGCCAGCCCCTCAAGGGCCTACAGAAGAACAGGAAGTGTCAGAAGAGCTGCCGGCCCAGGAGGCAGAAGAATCCATACCAGCAGCCCAGGAGAATCAACCCTCTGCTAGTAGTGAGCCTGCCATGCCCCTAGTAAGCCAAAGAGTACGCAGAAAGCTGCCAGGCCTACTTGCAACGCCTCCTACACCCTGTAGTGCAGAACCAGATAGTGGGTTACGTAGGTCCACCAGGAGCACTAGAGGACAGATGCCCGCTCGCTGGAGAATCTAAAATATAATGTGAATTTACCTGTAAATTGCAAATGTTGAAAATGGTTTATGTTTGTTGCCTGTTTATTAATTATGTTTCTCCAGTTACCCTTCAGGTTTGTTTGGACTGACAGGTTAAGGACGCTGAATAACCGGAACTACATTGTAGATAGTTGCACTTGGTGCCTCTTGCGAAGACGGCCATGGAAGAAAAACCTGTCTGGCGTGGCCCCTGTGGTCCAAAGTAGTTAGCTTTGCCTTGCAGCCACGCCCAGGGCCAACGTTTGGGGTTTGCTTTGGACGGTCCCCTACTCCGTTCCAAAACTTCACCTTGGGTGACATGGACACCCGGTTACGGATGCGCCGTGACCTTAAGGACAAAATGTGCTTGTATATATGTTGAAATGTTATTGTTCATACCCTGTGCTTATGTTTTCTTGAAAATGTGTTTAGTCCCGGAGTACTAAAATTCACTAGGGGGGAATGTGGCACCCCAGGGGTCTGGTTACCACAGTAATAGAAATATTACGTCTGAGAGCAAGTGGGAGGTTTCCTGGTCAGGAGCCCTCAAACATGCAACACCGCCTGCCCAGTCCTGGGAGGGGAGGAATCTGCCCTTATAAACTGGGTCTGGGGCGGGGTTAGACAGTTAGTCAGAGCCTGGAGCAAGTTCCAGACAGAAACAGGGAGAGTTACAGCAGGAGCTCTGTAGGAGCAGGAGCTGAAGACCAGAGGCTGGAGCTAAGCAGAGCTCGCCCTGGCAGAAGAATATAAGAACCGGACACAGGAGTCCGAGGCTGCGGGGACATATATATATCCAGCAGCAGAAACCAGCTGGCAGGGGATTTCAGGTCCTCTGGCCATAGAAGCCCGGAGGCTCAGTCACAAGCAAGGGACCTGCACCGCCATCGAGGAGCGGAGGCTAACAGAAGGCCCCAAGTCACCAGCCATACGGGTGAGCACTACACGGTACACTCAGGGACGTGGGCTACTTCCACTCGCTTACAGCAAGGTAGCCAGGAAGAGTGCAGTCAGATGGGGAGGCCTACAACTCCACCTGGCCAAGGGAACTCCTGTTTGCTCACAAACTGACCAGGCCTCTTATGCTAGCCAGTACTCCTGGGAGGGTCTGCCTTATCATCATTAGTAAAGACCCTGAACTGCACTGCAAAGACTCTGAGTAGTTTCTGCTTTCTCACCGCATACAGCACTACTAGTACTGGGACTCCCGTGCACCATCACTCCCATCATCCACATTCCCTGCCCTGAGGCTATACTCTTCCCGTGGGGAGTTATCCCATCTTTTGCTGCGCACACCACACCAGCCTCAGCGGACTGCCTCGCAGCGGCGGTACATCCTGACCGCAATCCACGGGTGGCGTAGTCGGACAATTAACCTAAAACCCATAAAAGACTGCCACTGGTTTGACCACCCTGAGCCACGGGACCGGGTCACCGCCACGGAGACTACAGACCCCAGAGACCCGACACCGGGTATCCCACACATGTACACACGGCCCAGGGGGCGCGTCATCTCATTTTCCCCTTGGACCCGCTGGAACAACCGTAAGCGCGTGTCCCAAATCTGTAGTGACACCGTGCATGTCCTCTAAAATTTTTATCACTTTATCCACGGTGTCACGGTCCCCAGGTGGGCGGTACATCACAGTCTGTCGGGCCTCTCCAACAAGGGTTAGGAGGGCCAGCTCCGCCTGGGCTAGGGGATCAAGGGGGTACATCCGTTGCATACTTCTCAGTCTTTCTACCCAGTCCCACAGTGACATGCCATCCCCTGAAAACTTGGGAAGATGGCTGAGCATAGCCCCCAGGGGTATATGGGTCCGACCGGACCCAGCCACAGACTGATCCCCCATCTCTGCGTCTGAATGTTGCATCCTGCCGAATACGCCAAATGTAATGCAGGTGCGGGAATGCAACGCACAGAGACACAAGGCGAGAACAGTCTGAGATGAAAATAAACAATTTTATGCAACAGGTATTCTGAACAAGGGATTAGTAACAAGGGTAATGAACAGTAATTCAATATATCATCAAAAGGCAAAATCTCTCAAAATAAGACGCAGTCTCTCAAAGTAAGGTGAAGCCTCTCAAAGTAAGGTGAAGTCTCTTAAGTAAGGTGCAGTCTCTTTAGTAGGGTGAAGTCTCTTAAGTAAGGTGAAGTCTCTTAAGTAAGGTGAAGTCTCTTAAGTAGGGTGATGCCCTCAGTCATGGGAGACACCACGTAAGTTCTTTAACTGTACATTTGGCCCTAGCGGGGGTCATCGGTTATTCACGCTAGGCCGTGAGTCTCTTCCGCATAAATTCAATTAGATCACGTTGTGCTCCTTTAGTCCCAACCGTTCCCCTCCCAACCTGATTATCTAAACCCAATTGTCCCCGGTACTGTGGGTGAACAGTGGAAGTGACGGCCCTGTTCACGTATGCAGCTCCTCCGCTTCCGCTGGCGTGACTTTCCTGGGGCAACCGTCTCTCAACTCCTCTCTGCTTGGCTGTTGGAGGCAGTCTCTCGAGCCTTGGATAGGGGGGTCCAGGCCTCGTCTGTCGGCGGGCGACGTCGGGTACCGCGAACTCACTCAGCACCGCAATTAGGATCCTAGTCTCCTCAGCAGGCACTGTTAGAACCTTGCTGTTAGGTTTTTTTTCCTTTGCTGGTCACATGACCTTGTTGGCCTATTTAATCCTGCTCCGCCCTTCTGGCTTTGCTGGACTTCATTGTATATCTACTTTCTAGCTAGCCTGTGCTCTGTATCTAGCTCTGTTAGTTTGCTTGGTCTACGGACCTCTATGTTCTATCTATTTTGTTTGTTCGTCTGTCTGCTACTATTTCTGTTAGGAGGTGTCCCATATTCCTCCCAGTCCTTAGTACTTGTAGGGATTCCCTCCCCACATCTATAGGTCTCCGTACAGACTAGATTAGGACTTTAGCAGGTCTGATCGCAGGATCAGGTTCCCTGTTACATCGTAGGGATTCAGCTGAGTCCTATAGTAGGGACAGATCTCCTCTCTTTCCTTAGCTTTGGTAGCAGAACATAACAGGCACAGCACTCAGGTAACATCCGCGAGATATCCAGAGCTCTTTTACCGATGCCCGGCTGTGGCACCTCACAAGCCTCTAGCTTAGGTCTGTCACGCGGGTTTTCTCAGGATGCAGGGAACACATCTGCTCCTTTCTGCTGCTTGGCGCCAAAGACCCCTCAGGTTTGGCGCGCTGGCCTCTTATTTTCCGGAACTCCTTCCTGGAAGCCACCTGATCAGGTCCAGCGTCTGAACTTGCTCTCCCTGCAACTTCCCTTGCATATCTTGGTTCCGCTTGACTGCGTCTGGCCAGTAGATGGCAGTCTCTTTCCATCCTTGAAACATCATGTAGAAGTTCTTTTACAAGCTCTCTTGACTGGGCTACAATCACTCACTCACTCATGTCACCTGCACCTTAAAAACATCTCCAGAACCCCACATTTTTTCACCTTTGATACTGCAAAAACTCTTACTGTTGCTCTTATTCACTCTCGTCTGGACTACTGCAACTCTCTTCTAATCGGTCTCCCTCTAAACAAACTCTCTCCTCTCCAATCCATTCTGAATGCAGCAGCCAGGGTCGTATTTCTATCAGGCCGCTTCACCAACGCCTCTAACCAGTGCCAGTCATTGCACTGGTTACCCATTCACCACAGAATACAATACAAACTCATCTCTCTCACCCATAAAGCCCTCCACAGTTCTGCACCACCCTATATCTCATCCCTCATTTATGTCTATCACCCCTCCCGTGCCCTCCGTTCTGCAACTGATCTAAAACTAACATCCTCCTAAATCCCAACCTCGCAGGGGGAGGGGATTTTACCACCTACCTCCACCCTTTCTGGGATAAATTCCATACTGGAAATATTTTTCAAAATGCACAATATACATCTCTACATTATCTGCTAGAGGAGGTAGGCATAGTGGACCTATGGAGAATACGGCACCCTGATGTCAGACAATATTCCTGTTACTTCGCCTCCCATCATTCTTTGTCAAGAATAGACCAAGCTATTGGCTTTGAATCAATCATACCCTATATTAAATCGGTGAGGTATCTGCCAAGGAGTGTCTCTGACCACTCGCCTATACAGGTACAACTGCAGATGGGTGCTGTGAGGTCTCCGGGGGACTATACATGGCACATCAATCCTTTTTGGCTGCAACTAATTGGTCCTACTCTTAGCTCTAGAATCTTAGAATATTTTCGTTTTAATGATGGGTCTTCATCTACGAGATTTATATGGGATGCTATGTGTAACGGGTCAGGGAGGTGGAACCTCTGAGCAACTATACAAAGGGGCAGTCCTTGTAAGGAAGCGGGTGGCTCCCAGGGAAGGCGGGCAGGTAGTCACGGCAAGTGACAGGGACAGTCTCTGGGTAGATGGCAAGAGGTCACGGCAAGTGACAGGGACAGTCTCTGGGTAGAAGGGCAGGAGGTCACGGCAAGTGACGGGGACAGTCTCTTGACAGGCGGATGGTCACGGCAAGTGACAGCAGGGTAAGAGTCTCTAGACGGGCAGGTGGTCACGGCAAGTGACATCAGGGAAAGAGTCTCTAGATAGGCTAGCAGGCAGGTAGCAGGTGAGAGCTCCCAGGTGAGCGGGCAAGAGTCTCTGGACAGGCAGGTGGTCACGGCAAGTGACGGCAGAGCCTCCAGGTAGGCTAGCAGGCAGGTAGCAGGTGAGCGCTCCCAGGTGAGCGGGCAAGAGTCTCTGGACAGGCAGGTGGTCATGGCAAGTGACGGCAGAGCCTCCAGGTAGGCTAGCAGGCAGGTAGCAGGTGAGCGGGCAAGAGTCTCTGGACAGGCAGGTGGTCACAGCAAGTGACGGCAGAGCCTCCAGGTAGGCTAGCAGGCAGGTAGCAGGTGAGCGCTCCTAGGAGAGCGGGCAAGAGTCTCTGGACAGGCAGGTGGTCACAGCAAGTGACGGCTAAGCCTCCAGGTAGGCTAGCAGGCAGGTAGCAGGTGAGCGCTCCCAGGTGAGCGAGTAAAAGTCTCTGGACAGGCAGGCAGGTATCAGGCAGGTATCTGGCAGGTACTTCCTGGTCCGCAGGCGGACTGATCTATAGACAGACTGGCAGGTGCTGGTAGGCAGACTGTCGGACCACAGGATAGCAGGCAGGTAAGCAGATATCAGGCTGGTATCAGGCAGGAATCTGGCAGGTGACTGGCAGGTAACTGGTAACGGGACCTGAGGGCTGAAGCAGAGTTGAAATGCTTTGCAACAACATTGCTCGGGCACCTCCATTTTGGAGGAGGTGCCTTATATATGGTGAGGTCCTCCGGCCATTGGCCGGGGACTCCTTAGGACGGCGTGCGCAGCCCCTTTAAGAGAGGGTGAGCATGCGCGCACGCGCGCCCTAAGCACAGAGGCCGGGAAGCAGCGCGCGCTGCCAGCAGAGCGGGAGGAAGAAGCCGGGCACGGAGCGGAGAGGTGAGGGGAACGGCGTCCCTGCCTAACAGGAGGCAGGGACGCCGATGCTACACTATGAAAGCATATGTATGGGGAATATACATAGGGGAGATCAATAAGATAAAATCCAAAATAAAGGAGTTAGCCCAAAAATTGCAACAGAATGCTTGCGAAAAGGAGGCACAAGTAGAATGAAATGGGAAAATGCACAGAAAATATTGCCTGATCATTTGCTATCATTAGCTTCTCAGAAACAACTGTTTGTTAAGCAAAGATACTTTATAAAGCAAGGGTCTCAAACTCGGCTGGGTAGATGGGCCGCATTCTTTGCATGACAAAATGACATTTTTAGTGATATTTTTTTTTCTATACACCTTTTGAATTTGTCCTCATCTTGTATTAACCCCTTTACAGCCCATGACGTACTAATACGCGTCTGTGTCCTGGGCTTTAAGAGCCTGACCCTTATTAGTACATCATGGCGATCGTGCGCGCACACAGGCTGTGCGGGCGCGATCGCCGCCGGGTGTCAGCTGATTGTCACAGCTGACACCCGGTACTATGTGCAGGGAGCGGTCCCGCACCGCTCCCGGCACATTAACCCCCACAATGCTGTGATCGAAGTCGATCGCAGCATTGCGGTGGCAAGGGGAGGTGATCGCAATACTCACCTCCTCTTCTGGCCTCCAGCGCTGTCTGCTGCGGCTTCCCGGGTGTCATGACAACATCCGGGTCACCAGACAGCAGGAAGATTGTTTGGTCATGCGCAGTGCATGATCGAACAATCTTCTCACTGTGCAGTGCTGACTGCCTGCATGGCTCAGGGATGGTGCTCCATCCCTATGCTATGCAGGCGATCAGAATAAAAAAAGTGAAATTCCAGAGTGGGACAAAGTAAAAAAGTGTAAAACCTCTCAGAAAGTGAAATTTAAAAAAAAAAAAAATTGTAAAAATATAAAAAAAAAAATAAAAAAAATAATCCACCAAAAATAAAAATATAATGTACCCATCAATAAATATTATTATGAAAAAAAAAACAAAACAATAAAAGTACACATATTTGGTATCGCCGCGTCCGGAACGACCTGACCTATAAAACTGTCCCACTAGTTAACCCCTTCATTGAACACGGTAAAAAAAAAAAAAAACGAAGCAAAAAACAATGCTTTATCATCATACCGCCAAACAAAAAATGCAATAACTCGCGATCAAAAAGATGAATATAAATAAAAATGGTACTGCTGAAAACGTAATCTTGTCCCGCAAAAAACAAGTTGCCATACAGCTCTATAATCCGAAAATTCAAAAAGTTATAGCTCTCAGAATAAAGCGATGCAAAAAAATAATTTTTTCTATAAAATGTCTTTTATTGTGTAAAAGCGCCAAAACATAGAAAAACGATATAAATGTGGTACCGCTGTAAACGTACTGACCCGAAGAATAAAGCTACCTTATCAATTTTACCACACGCGGAGTTGAAAAAAAAAAAACAATTCCTGAATTGTAGGTTTTTGTTTATTCTGCCTCCCAAAAGCTGGAATAGAAAGCGATCAAAATATCTCACGTGCCTGAAAATGGCACCAATAAAAATGTCAACTTGTCCCGCAAAAAAAAATCCATCACATGATTCTGTCGGCCAAAATATGGAAAAATTATAGCTCTCAAAATATGGCGATGCAAAAACTAGATTTTACAAAATATGTCTTTTAGTGTGTGACAGCTGTCAATCATAAAAACCCGATATCATTCTGGTATCTCTGTAGTCGCACCGACCCGAAGAATAAGGTCGTCTAATCACTTATACCGCACGAGGAACGGCGTAAAAAATAAACACTAGGGCTGGGGTTGGGGTTAGGGTTGTGCTAATGTTATGGTTGGGGTCAGGGTTGGGCTAGGGTAGGGTTAGGGTTGGGGGTAAGGGTTGTTTTTTTTTATTAAAAAAAAAAAAAAAAAAGATGACGATATGGCAACTAGTGTTGAACACAAGTGCTCGCTACTTGAGTTTGCATCGGGTACTCGGGTATGCATTGAGTATCGCGGGTGCTCGAGTCTCCGCCCCATATGCTTCGCGGCCAAAATAACCTCGCGGGGATTGCCTGCCATGCTCGAGCGATCCCCGCATGTTTTTTTGGGGGTGTCTAATAACCGTGAAACATGCGGGAGGGGACTCGAGCATTTCACTTGAGCACCTGTGATACATGGTGCATA
This sequence comes from Phyllobates terribilis, assembly GCF_046119375.1. Taxonomy (NCBI): domain Eukaryota; kingdom Metazoa; phylum Chordata; class Amphibia; order Anura; family Dendrobatidae; genus Phyllobates; species Phyllobates terribilis. Next base: position 211,678 of record NW_027364218.1, on the reverse strand, counting down.
CCTGAGTACCCGATGCAAACTCAAGTAGCGAGCACTTGCGCTCAAGACTAATGACAACTTATTCAATATGATGACCTAATGTCATCAAATTTTGTGTCGTACCTCTGGGTTCAAAATGTTCACTATACCCCTTGATAAAATCCTTGAGGGGTGTAGTTTCCAAAATGGGGTCACTTGTGGGGGGTTTCAACTATTTAGGCACATCAGGGGCTCTTCAACGCGACATGACGTCCGCTATCGATTCCAGCCAATTTTGCGTTCAAAAAGTCACACAGTGCTCCTTCCCTTCTGAACCCTGCCGTGCATCCAAACACTGTATTTTCCTGACATATGGGGTATTGGCGTACTCAGGAGAAATTGCACAAAAGATTTTGGGGTCCATTTTCTCCTCTTACCCTTGTGAAAATAAAAAAATTGGGGCTAAAACATCATTGTTGTGGAAAAAGTTTGATTTTTTTATATTCATGGCTCCATGTTATAAACTTCTGTAAAGGACTTGGGGGTTCAAGGTGCTCACCACACATCTAGATAAGTTCCCTGAGGGGTCTAGTTTCCAAAATGGTGTCACTTGTGAGGGGTTTCTACTGTTTAGGCACATCAGGGGCACATCCGCTAATTATTCAAGCAAATTTTACAATCAAAAAGTCAAATGGCGCTCCTTCCCTTCCGAACCCTGCCGCGCTCCCAAACAGTGGTTTTCCCCCACATATGGGGTATCTGCTAACTCAGGAGAAATTGAACAACAAACTGCATAGTGCAATTTCTTCTGTCACCCTTATGAAAATGAAAAAGTGGGGGCTGAAAAACATTTTTGTGGGAAAAATGTGAAAATTTTATTTTTACGGCTCGATGTTATAAACTTCTGTGAAGCACCTGGGGGTTCAAGGTGCTCACCACACATCTAGATAAGTTCCCTGAGGGATATAGTTTCAAAAATGGGGTCACATGTGGGGGGTTTCCACTGTTTAGGCACATCAGGGGCTCCCCAAATGCAATATGGCGTCCGCTAATTATTCAAGCAAATTGTACATTTACAAAGTCAAATGGCGCTCCATCCCTACCTGAAGGGTTAATAAAGTTCTTGAATGTGGTTTTGAGCACCTTGAGGGGTGCAGTTTTTAGAATGGTGTCACTTTTGGGTATTTTCTGTCATAAAGACCCCTCAAAGTGACTTTAAATATGATGTGGTCCCTAAAAAAATGGTTTTCTAAATTTTGTTGGAAAAATGAGAAATCGCTGGTCAACTTTTAACCCTTATAGCTCCCCAGTAAAAAAAAATGTTGGTTCCAAAATTGTGCTGATGTAAAGTAGACATGTGGGAAATGTTATTTATTAACTATTTTGTGTGACATATCTCTCTGATTTAAGGGCATAAAAATGTAAATTTTGAAAATTGCAAAATTTTCAAAATTTTTGCCAAATTTCCATTTTTTTCACAAATAAACGCAAGTGATATCGAAGAAATTTTACCACAATCATGAAGTACAATATGTCACGAAAAACAGTCTCAGAATCAGGGAGATCCGTTGAAGCGTTCCAGAGTGATTACCTCATAAAGTGACAGTGGTCAGAATTGTAAAAATTGGCCTGGTCATTAATGTGCAAACCACCTTGGGTTGTAAAGGGGTTAATGACTCATCCTGGTCCTCATCTTGTAGTAATGCCTCATCCTGGTCCTCATCTTGTAGTAATGTCTCACCCTGGTCCTCATCTTTTAGTAATGACCCATCCTGGTCCTCATCTTGTAGTAATGCACCATTCTGGTCCTCATCTTGTAGTAATGCCCCATCCTGGTCCTCAACTTGTAGTAATGCACCATCCTGGTCCTCATCTTGTAGTAATGCCTCATCCAGGTCCCCATCTTGTTGTAATGTCCCCCATTCAGGTCCCCAACTTGTTATAATGTCCCCATCTTGTAGGAATGTCCCCCATCCAGGTCCTCACATTGTAGAAATGTTCCTATCCAGGTCCCCACATTGTAGGAAAGTTCCTATCCAGGTCCCCACATTGTAGATATGTCCCAAACCGGTTCCCCATATTGTAGATATGTCCCCATCCAGGTTCCCACATTGTAGGAATGTCCCTATCCAGGTCCCCACATTGTAGATATGTCCCCATCCAGGTCCCCATATTGCAGGAATGTCCCCATTCAGGTCCCACATTGTAGGAATATCCCCATCCAGGTCCCACATTGTAGGAATGTTCCTATCCAGGTCCCCATATTGTAGGAATGTCCCCATTCAGGTCCCACATTGTAGGAATGTCCCCATCCAGGTCCCACATTGTAGGAATGTTCCTATCCAGGTCCCCATATTGTAGGAATGTCTCCATTCAGGTCCCACATTGTAGGAATGTCCCCATCCAGGTCCCACATTGTAGGAATGTTCCTATCCAGGTTCCCATATTGTAGGAATGTCCCCATTCAGGTTCCCATATTGTAGGAATGTCCCCATTCAGGTCCCTATATTGTAGGAATGTTCCTATCCAGGTCCCCATATTGTAGGAATGTCTCCATTCAGGTCCCACATTGTAGGAATGTCCCCATCCAGGTCCCACATTGTAGGAATGTTCCTATCCAGGTTCCCATATTGTAGGAATGTCCCCATTCAGGTTCCCATATTGTAGGAATGTCCCCATTCAGGTCCCTATATTGTAGGAATGTTCCTATCCAGGTTCCCATATTGCAGGAATGTCCCCATTCAGGTCCCACATTGTAGGAATGTCCCCATCCAGGTCCCACATTGTAGTAATGTTCCTATCCAGGTCCCCATATTGTAGGAATGTCTCCATTCAGGTCCCACATTGTAGGAATGTCCCCATCCAGGTCCCACATTGTAGGAATGTTCCTATCCAGGTTCCCATATTGTAGGAATGTCCCCATTCAGGTCCCTATATTTTAGGAATGTCCGCTGTTCCATTCTTCACATACATATATAAGAAAAAAAGTCTCTTCTCACCTGTCCTCCGTTCCCTCGGTGTCATTTCTGCATATGCGGGCGCAGGCACCATAGACCCCTTGACGATCGCGGCCTGGTCCAGGAGCTTCCGGCAGCTGCGCTTTAGTTCAGTGTATTGCTGCGCAGAGACCAATGCCTGCCACCGGCCTATCAGAGGCCAGCAGCTGACATCTACCCATGTTAGTGATGTCATGCACCGCTGCGCTGGGACGCGGATGTCCGCTGCTGGCCTCTGATAGGCCGGTGGCTGGCATTGGTATTGTATCATGCAGAGAGCCGGTCTCTGCGCAGCAATACACTGAACTAAAGTGCAGCTGTCGGCAGCTCCTGGACCGGGCCGCGATCGGGGTCTATGGTGCACACAGGCCGCATGAACCAGTCTGAAGGGCCACATGCGGCCCGCGTGTTTGAGACCCCTGGTTTAGGATGAGTCTGTCTCTCATACTCTGCTGACCTCACCCCTCCTTGGATAAACCCCCTTCCCACTGCCCCCTTTACTTTTTCCCTGCCCCTCTTCAGGGACGCCTGGAGCTGGTGCTCACACACTATCATACAGGTCACCACTCAATAAAGGTAATATGAAGCAATTAAAGTAGTGAAAGAGGTTAAAACATAACCTTTAATGAATACGTAGGTAAAAAAGATATAAAACGTCACTAGGACCTAACATCCAGTTAATGCCTGCCAATGGTAGAAAAACAAAGCTACCTATCATAAATATGTACTCGTTATAAACAGGAATTTATATGGCATGAACACCAAATGTATCCAACCTGTATATTTAACAAGACAGTGTCAAGAAAAATGATAGAGCTGTCAATAACACATCTCAATAAGCGTGCAACATATCCGACGACCAGTCCTCACACTGTACTCACACAGTGGGTCCTCACACTGTATGCAGGAGGCTGTGTGGGTCCTCACACTATATGCAGGAGGCTGTGTGGGGACTGATACTGTATATAGGAGGCTATGTGAGGGCTCATACTCATATAGGAGGTTGTGTGAGGGCTCACATTGTATATAGGAGGCTATGTGGGGCTCACACTGTACAGTATATGGAAGGCTATGTGGGGCTGTAAAAAGGAGACTATGTGGTGGCTCCTGTTCAGCAGCCACAGAATATTCATCTGACCCCTGGACCACGGTTTTAGAAATTGCTCGTCTCTATATACCAGTCATACTGAATATTCTCCTATATATATTGTACTGTATGTGGTATACTATGTATACTATGTGCACGGACATCAGATGAAGCACTCAAGATAATTAGTGACTGCTACATCATATACTATTATGTGGAGTTGAAGTTTACAATGATGATTTCATTGATCAAGTATGTTTGAAAACATATACAAAATAATTCATAGGTATCTATCTAGCAGACCTGGGCTTATGTGTGACCACCTTTACTCTGCAGAGTATTGCTGTGCGGAGACCGGCTCTCTGCACAGCAACACCAGTGCCAGCCGTCGGCCTATCAGAGGCCAGCAGCTGACATCTGCGTCCCAGCGCAGCGGCATATGACGTCACTGCCATGCGCAGATATCAGCTGCTGGCCTCTGATAGGCCGTCGGCTGGCACTGGTATTGCTGTGCAGAGAGCCTGTCTCTGCGCAGCAATACACTGCACTACAGCGCTGATGTCCGCGGCTGCTGGAGAGAGCCGCGATCGTTACAGGGTCTGTGCCTGCGGGCTAATTGAGGTTATCAGCTGATGTGCAGGGGCAGGAAAGCCGACTCCGAATACTGTCTGCTGAGACGTGTATCTAACCCTCTCCTGCGTGATACTGTCTGCTGAGCCGTGTATCTAATCCTATCCTGCGTGATACTGTCTGCTGAGCCGTGTACCTAATCCTATCCTGCGTAATACTGTCTGCTGAGCCGTGTATCTAACCCTCTCCTGCGTGATACTGTCTGCTGAGCCGTGTATCTAACCCTCTCCTGCGTGATACTGTCTGCTGAGCCGTGTATCTAACCCTCTCCTGCGTGATACTGTCTGCTGAGCCGTGTATCTAAACCTCTCCTGCGTGATACTGTCTGCTGAGCCGTGTATCAAATCCTATCCTGCGTGATACTGTCTGCTGAGCCGTGTATCTAATCCTATCCTGCGTGATACTGTCTGCTGAGCCGTGTATCTAACCCGCTCCTGCGTGATACTGTCTGCTGAGCCGTGTATCTAATCCTATCCTGCGTGATACTGTCTGCTGAGCCGTGTATCTAACCCTCTCCTGCGTGATACTGTCTGCTGAGCCGTGTATCTAATCCTATCCTGCGTGATACTGTCTGCTGAGCCGTGTATCTAATCCTATCCTGTGTGATACTGCCTGCCGAGCAGTGCGGGGGCAGGAATGCCGACTCCAAAGTCGGCTTTCACAGCCGCCTGCTAATTGATGTTATCAGCTGATGTTATGCGGGGGCAGGAAAGCCGTCTGAAGCCGGCTTTCACACCCTCCTGCTAATTGAGGTTATCAGCTGATGTTATGCGGGGGCAGGAAAGCCGTCTGAAGTCGGCTTTCACACCCTCCTGCTAATTGAGGTTAGCAGCTGATGTTATGCGGGGGCAGGAAAGCGGACTCCGAAGTCAGCTTTCGCATCCTCCTGCTAATTCAAGAAGAAGAGTGAAGAGGAAAGAATAGGAACATAGCATGAAAAGTTGAAGAAAGACCTAACATGTTGATCCAGAGGAAGGCAAAAAAAAAACATGCTCCGTTTCGGGGAAAAAAATTCCTTCCTGACTCCACATACGGCAATCAGACTAGTACCCTGGATCAACGCCCTATCAAGAATCTAGTATATATAACCTGTAATCAGAGTCAGACGCATGTTGCACGGTATGGCAGATCATTGCCATACAGTGCACCAAGACTATGACCCCAAAGATAAAACAAGGGAAGTAGGAAGAGGAGGGGAAGAAGACCAGCTGTGAAGAAGACCAGAGGACACAGGGAGAAGACAGAAGACAGGTGATGAAGCCTGGAGCGGGAAGAGGAGAAGGGGAGGAGGTGATCACCAGCGGAGAGCAGGCATGGGAAAAGAGGGGAAGGAACGGAGGGTGGGGAGGGATCGGAGGGCAGGGGTAAGGGGTCCCATCCTCGGGAACAGGTAAAGCAGAAAAGAAGACAACAAAAAACATTTTTATTTCAATCAGGGGGAGATCGGAGGGCAGGGGTAAAGTTAAAAGAGAGGACAATAAAACATTTTTTTAAAAAAACAAACAAAAATGTGAACAATTTTAACAAATTAAATAAGTGTTAAATTAACAATATTTACAAAATGATAACAAAAATAGAAATTAAACATCACTACAGTTCTTCATATCGATTGTCTGTATTTGTGTATCCATGCCTGGGGGAAACAAAAGATTCAGAAAACATGGGATACTGTGGGGGGGGGGGGGGCAAGGCCTTGTGGATGCCGGATCCTCTGCACTGGTGTGCTGCGAAGTGGGTCCGGCGTATGGGTCCAAGAATGTTGTTGAAAAGGGCCAGGGTCGATCCGAGTATGTACAGTAGAAGTCTCATTCAGTTCACCGGCTGCTGCTTTACTTAAAGTCTCAAACATGACCCTTTCTGCATGCGCCCTCTGTCGGTCATCCAGCCTCTGTAGTCTCTCGCCAGCAAATGTTGCAAAGGTGTCCCGCTTGGCCTGGGTCTGTAGCAGTAGAATCTTGTACACCAGAGATATTAGATCTGGCGATGGCGGCAAGCTGGCCTTTCTTTTCCTTGATTTTCTTTGTTGCCGAGGCACAAGGTCTTCACTTGTAGAGGCCATAGGGTCTTCATTCGCCGATGCCAAAGGTTCCTCATTTGTTGCCAGCACACTCGCCTCCTCCATACCACGTTCCGTAGCCGGGATGTCGTCATCTTGCCGATGGTGCTGTGGGAACACAAAATTAATGTTAAGATTTTGGTTACAACATAAAGCAGGTATGTCATGACCAGCATGGGTACACGTGCACTAAAAACAAACGAGAGGGGCGGCTAAACTATGGCATGTACATTGAAAGTATAAATGCTATTTACAGGGAAGCAAAGAAGGTACTTACATCTTCAACAGGGGAGTCAGTCCGGATATCGGGGTCTTCTTCCGGGGTCGGCCGCATCGTACACGCCATTCGCCGAGGTAGCTCCTGGTCACGGGTGAAGGCAAGCAAGTCATAATACCATAATGTTGGCACATAAACCTCATCTGTGCCAGTACCCGACTTCTTTGACTTCTCCACCCTGTTCAGTTCTTTCTTGTATACGGTGCGTAGACCCTGGATTTTTCTCTTCACCAGCTCCTCATCCACCTTTTCGTTGGGGCCATGCCTTTTAAAGAGGGCAATCAATTGCTGGTACGCCTCCCTCTTTTTTTCTCTATTGCAGTAGTCTGCAGATTTTATTTGCCAAAGGCACAGCAGGGAGCGGTAGAGGTCAATCATTTCCCTGACGAACTCTTCACTTTCAAAAGCCATCTGAAAAAAGGATAGCATACAGTGAGCACACATAAAACATTTTAAAACACAGTAAAAAATACCGCACACTGTTTGTTGACCCCCTTAAAATGGCCTCCGATGCATAAGCAAATGTAAACTTGTTGGGTGTGACAGAAACCCACTAAAATAACTTACCGTGTAAACAAAGCAATATAAGTGCCTGAAGAACCAAAAAATCGATGTAGAGTCACAGCTGAAGAAAATCCACAAACCAGAACGCCTGTCAGGAACAAAGCCCAGATGAATGGAATCACCGCTGGAGAACGCTACTAGGATCCAAAAATCAGGATGCTGACAGGGCCTCAACAAAGCCCAGATGAACGAATATTGATCGGAGAACACTGCTACGATCCGAAAGCAGAGCGCAGATAGGAATAAAGGAACGATCCGAAACAAAAGTGCACATAGGAACAAAGGATCGGAATTGCTGCAATGTCGCCTTTTTTAAAAACCTGCCGCCCAATCACAACGCAGTAGCGTCCACCAATCGGAGATGAGGGGGCGCGGAAAAGTAATGTTATGCACGCCTTTGTGACACAGTACAGTCCTTATCAAGGTGTGGATCGTTGAAATAGCTGCTGTGTGAAAGCGCCCCAACGACCAACGAGATCGTTAGTTAGATCGCTGGGGCGGCCGAAATCGTTGGGAAGTTCTGCATGTTTGACGGCTCCCCAACGATCACGATTTGACTTTCCAGCGATCTCAAAATCGTGACGTAATAACGATCTCGCTAGCGATCTCGTTATGTGTGACAGGGCCTTTAGTTTAGGAAGGTCACTCCACAAAGCACCTGGACACAGATTTGACAAGCAGGTCTCCTATATGGTGCACTAATTAGTAGCTTCTAAATCTTCCTGGTTGCAGAGTTTGCCCTGAAGTTCATCATTGTCAGAACAGACATTCACACAGGTATATAAGTGCCAGCCTCCTGCAGTATTTACTGGAAAAATACTAATGTGGTCACAAAATGACAGTGTCCATGAAGCAGAGGTGAACTATGTTCAGTTGGCAGGGGTACCAGAAGTGACAAGGTGACGGGCTGAGACGCTCCTATTGATAATTGCTCATGGCAGCTGCAATTTGAGATGGCCTTTTAATTTTGTGGATGATGGGCTCAGAAATTAGGTGATGTTCACATCAAGCTAGTGGTCTTCACTTAGCTTGTATGGCAAAAAAAACTCCTTATCAACCACACTAAATATATCCATAGGGCCAGTGATATAAATTGAAGTTCAGGGGCCCCAATGCAAAATCTCCAACAGGGCCCCTAGCAATCATGGGCCAGTAATAGTATTGGTCTTCTCATATGGGCTTAAAGGACCGTTTGGGCCTGTTAGACTCCATGGCCTGCGTGAGACTGCAACCCCTGAACCAATTGGAGTTACGCCCCTGCCTAGGGCTCCACTCAACAAGCAGAGACAAAAAGGATGTACTTTTGTCCTGATTTTTCTGATTTACTGTATTTTAATTATTTTTTTGTGTTTTGTAATAGCTTAGTATAGTACTCCATTTCATATAAAGGCCCCAATTCATTAAGACTGGTGTTTTGTATGCCAGCCTTAATGAGGGGAGTGAAGGAATAAGATGTGCCGAATTCCTTAAGAGGCACAAACCACTTATTGAATTTGGCACATTTACTGAGGCACCGCTGTTCACCTTGCCAGAAACATTTTTGGTGTAAGAGACGCTGCCAGTTTACATGAATTTTTTTAATGTGTTTTCTACAATCATCTTTAAAAAACAAACATACCTGGTTTCACGTATTTACCGCGACAGAGAGGAGCCAGAAGATCGCAGCATCTGCGTTCACGTACTCTTGGATTGAATAGAAGCACTTCTCCATCTTATTAAATGGTCCTGGCTTCTTTCAGCAGTGCAGGAGTTAAACTGCTCAACCTTGAGTCTCTGTAGCTTCCTTCTTGTAAGTTCTCAGCTGTGCAGTATCAGCCACTTCCCTCTCCTATATAGTCTCAGCTATGGCAATCTGGATTGCCGGTGTTACGTCTTGTACTGCCTGGTGAGGAGTGGAGGATTCGTTGTTCGGTAGAGGCGTATAAGGAGAGTTCTACTGTGACTGTTTCTTGGTATTTTGGCTGTGTGCATAGTCCCTTTGTCTTCTATTTTTGTTTTCCCTCTTAATCCCTTCAGTGTTTCCCTCTGTTGTCTGTGAGTGCATATTTTGCATGTTTGGTATTTTCCTTGTTTATCTGGTTTGCGTATTTACATACACTATTCCTCCCCACTTCCCTGGGTGGGGACAGATAAGGGTTGATTCAGGGTACAGAAAGGTACGTGGCCCCAGCATTTTCACCGTCAGAAGTAACCTCGGGAGCAGGGATAGCTAGGCCGCCCCTAACGTTAGGGGCAGGGTAGGAGACCCTGGTCCCGAGTTATCAGGCAACAGTATTGTGACACCTGGAATCCTAATTAGAGCTTGTTCACACAGCATTTCTGCTGCTTTTTCCATGCTTTTCATGCGTTTGAAAAAAAATGCTGCATTTAGAATAATAGCAAAATAAATGTGATTTCTAAAATTTAAATTTGCAGTTTTTTCTTCTTTGCGTTTTTGAGCTACTATGCGTTCATCTTACAACTGCAGTGTTTAAATTCTTGCAGCGTTTTTGCTGGATTTTTTATCTATTCAAATGAATGCATCAAAAAAAGCACATAATGTATGCAGCGTTTTTCCTGCCAACATTGTTTTTTGTGCAGGAAACAATGCTGCAAAAAAGCACTGTGTAAACATCGCCTAAAGGCACATACATGATTGAATAGCTCTGCATTCACATTTATTTTTAGACTATTCAGTATTTGGTGAGTATATTACATCAGTATTCGTAAGCCGAAATCTGGTTTTGGTTTACAAATACTGATGTAAAATACTGACCAAAAAAAATCATACTAGCACAATTGTGGTACAGTTAATGAGAAACTAACTTACTTCAAATGCAAATGAGGGGATTTTGGTGCACCCTTGGTGTCGCTAAGTGCTCAATGCACAACTACTCCAACACCAGAGAGGAGGAGAGGGCAGAGAAGAAATTTTACATATGTGGCTCCAGACTTCATTTAATCACTCTCTCTCTCCTCGCCTTCGGACAAATCAGTAATCATGAGGAAGTAACAAGCCAGCTGCAGTTCTGACTTCTTCTTGATTATGGATTCGTTGAAAGGAGGGAAGAGAGAAGCCAGCGGGCTCGTGTGACATAGTGTCATATGGGCCCCGGGAGAGTGAGCGCTAACATTGCTGGAATGGCGCCGGACATGAGTATAAGGGCTCATACTCATATGCGAGAAAAACGGACAAGTGCAATCCGATAAAAAAATCTGATTGCACTCTGACCAATGTTATTCTGTGAGGCACATCTCATCTGCAATTTTTTTCTCAGCTGAAATTGGACTGAGAAAAAAATCATGCTGCGTATTGCCACGTATCTTGGATGAGACTTGCCAATGCAAGTCAATGGGTGCGAGAAAAAATTACCATTCTGAAGCAAGAACACTGTAAATGGTCCAGTAAATGATTGCAGAATAATAGTTGCAGAGAAAAAAAATGTATTGCATATGGATGCTAGGTGTGAAAAATCCCATTGTCCTCTCATGAAAATCGCATGACACTTGTATGGCACTCGTCCGATTTTTCGGTCCAGATATCGGAACTTTTTTTTCACACATATGGGTATGAGCCCCAAGTGTTGTTATTTTAACGGGGGAAAACATGCTGATTGAGAAAGGGTGGTCAGAGTTGTGGTCAACCCCTTTGAAAGAAGTGGTGCTAACGTTTTTTGTGATGTAGGAGTGGGGGACGACGACAATATGGCATGTGGGGTCTGTGTGCCGGGGCTGAATTTTAGCCCCAGTCCAGCCCTGGCCTATACCCTATAGTAAGTAAATAAATAATTAGTAATAGCACACTATTTATTTACATAGTTACATAGGAAGAAAAAAGACCTAGGTCTATCAAGTCCAACCTTTCTCCACTAAATATAAATTTTTGTCACAAAATAGGGTATATGCTCAATTATTTTTCTCTTGTGTTTTCTCTCTGAAATGGCCATGGTGTGAACGTGTTCTTACCCTTTCCACATACAGTACAGACCAAAAGTTTGGACACACCTTCTCATTTAAAGATTTTTCTGTATTTTCATGATTATGAAAATTGTACATTCACACTGAAGGCATCAAAACTATGAATTAACACATGTGGAATTACATACTTAACAAAAAAGTGTGAAACAACTGAAAATATGTTTTATATTCCTGGTTCTTCAAAGTAGCCACCTTTTTCTTTGATGATTGCTTTGCACACTCTTTGCATTCTCTTGATAAGCTTCAAGAGGTAGTCACCGGAAATGGTTTTCACTTCACAGGTGTGCAATGTCAGGTTTAATAAGTGGCATTTCTTGCCTTATAAATGGGGTTGGGACCATCAGTTGTGTTGTGCAGAAGTCAGGTGGATACACAGCTGATAGTCCTACTGAACAGACTGTTAGCTGCTTTTTTCTTGCCAGAATACAAATTCTAAGTAAAGAATAACGAGTGGCCATCATTACTTTAAGAAATGAAGGTCAGTCAGTCCGAAAAATTGGGAAAACTTTGAAAGTGTCCCCAAGTGCAGTTGCATAAACCATCAAGGGTTACAAATAAACTGGCTCACATGAGGACCGCCCCAGGAAAAGAAGACCAAGAGTCACCTCTGCTTCTGAGGATAAGTTTATCAGAGTCACCATCCTCAGAAATCGCAGGTTAACAGCAGCCCAGAATAGAGACCAAGTCAATGCCACACAGAGTTCTAGCAGCAGACACATCTCTACAACAACTTTTAAGAGGAGACTTTGTGCAACAGGCCTTCATGGTAAAATAGCTGCTAGGAAACCACTGCTAAGGACAGGCAACAAGCAGAAGAGACTTATTTGGGCTAAAGAACACAAGGAATGGACATAAGACCAGTGGAAATCTGTGCTTTGGTCTGATGAGTCCAAATTTGAGATCTTTGGTTCCAACCGTGTCTTTATGCGACGCAGAAAAGGTGAACGGATGGACTCTACATGCCTGGTTCCCACCGTGAAGCATGGAGGAGGAGGTGTGATGGTGTGGGGGTGCTTTGCTGGTGACACTGTTGGGGATTTATTCAAAATTGAAGGCATACTGAACCAGCATGGCTACCACAGCATCTTGCAGCGGCATGCTATTCCATCCGGTTTGCATTTAGTTGGACCATCATTTATTTTTCAACAGGACAATGACCCCAAACACACCTCCAGGCTGTGTAAGGGCTATTTGACCAAGAAGGAGAGTGATGGGGTGCTACGCCAGATGACCTGGCCTCCACAGTCACCAGACCTGAACCCAATCGAGATGGTTTGGGGTGAGCTGGACCGCAGAGTGAAGGCAAAAGGGCCAACAAGTGCTAAGCATCTCTGGGAACTCCTTCAAGATTGTTGGAAGACCATTTCCGGTGACTACCTCTTGAAGCTTATCAAGAGAATGCCAAGAGTGTGGAAAGCAGTCATCAAAGCAAAAGATGGCTACTTTGAAGAACCTACAATATAAGACATATTTTCAGTTGTTTCACACTTTTTTGTTAAGTATATAATTCCACATGTGTTAATTCATAGTTTTGATGCCTTCAGTGTGAATGTACAATTTTCATAGTCATGAAGATACAGAAAAATCTTTAAATGAGAAGGTGTGTCCAAACTTTTGGTCTGTACTGTATATCAAGTTTATACTTCGGCTCATTTAGGTTAAGTGCGCACAGTGAGTTTTTGGTGCGTTTTTTTTTCAACGTGGAAATGGGCCAAAAACGCATTGCATACCTTATCCCATGACTTCCTATGACATTTTGCAAGTTCTGTGCACATGATCAGGAATTTTCCTGACCGGATTTCATATGCGGAAAAAAACGCTTGGAAAATCCGCAGGCAAAAACGCTTGTAAACGCTGCGGATTTTCTGCAGCATTTTTGTTGCCAAGAGGTGCAGAAACGCTTCAGAAATTTCTGCAAGCAATTCCTGAACGTGCGCACATAGCCTTACTTGGTTTTCTGTAGTGAGTCAGCTAGAATAGAGTTGTTGGGCGAAGGATGTCCTTATACTCCAGGAACCCTGTACTTTTCTGAAGTAATTTACATTGCTTTTCTGTTGTAAATTCTGATGACTGTTGGCTGCGCTCCGTTACGCTTTTCCCCGTAAAGCTCCGCCCACTGTTAAAAACGGTGGTGCGCCTGGCCAATATTCAAAAAGGGGACAAAAACCGAACTTGGAAATTATAGGCCGGTAAGCTTAACCTCTACTGTGGGTAAAATCCTGGAGGGTTTCCTAAGAGATGCTATACTAGAGTATCTGAAGAAGAATAACCTCATGACCCAATATCAACATGGGTTTACGAGGGACCGTTCCTGTCAGACTAATCTGATCAGTTTTTATGAGGAGGCAAGTTCCGGACTGGACCGAGGAAATGTAGTGGATGTTGTGTATATGAACTTTTCAAAAGCTTTTGATACGGTTCCACAGAAAAGGTTGATACATAAAATGAGAACAATGGGGATAGGGTAAAATATATGTATGTGGGTTAAGAATTGGCTCAGTGATAGGAAACAAAGGGTGGTTATTAATGGAAAACACTCAGACTGGGTCTCAGTTAACAGTGGGGTACCACAGGGGTCAGTATTGGGCCCGCTTCTTTTTAACATATTTATTAATGACCTTGTAGGGGGCATACAGAGGAATATTTCAATATTTGCAGATGACACTAAACTCTGCAGCGTAATCAATACAGAGGAGGACAATTTTATATTACAGGAGGATCTATGTAAACTAGAAGCTTGGGCTGATAAATGGCAAATGAACTTTAATGGGGATAAACGTAAGGTAATGCACTTGGGCAGAGGAAATAAAATGTATAATTATATGCTTAATTGTAAAACACTGGGCAAAACTGTAGCTGAAAAAGACCTGGGTGTATTGGTGGACGACAAGCTCATGTTTAGTGGCCAGTGTCAGGCAGCTGCTGCAAAGGCAAATAAAATAATGGGATACATTAAAAGAAGCATAGATGCTCATGAGGAGAAGATAATTTTACCTCTATACAAGTCACTAGTGCAACCACACTTAGAATACTGTGTTCAGTTCTGGTCTCCGGCGTATAAGAAAGACATAGCTGAACTAGAGAGGGTGCAGAGAAGAGCGACAAAGCTTATTAGAGGACTGGGGGGTCTGCAATACCAAGACAGGTTATTACATTTGGGGTTATTTACTGTGGAAAAGCGAAGGCTTAGGGGTGATCTTATTACTATGTACAAGTATATGAGGGGACAGTACAAAGACCTGTCTACTGATCTTTTTACTCTGAGGCCTGAGACGGGGACAAGGAGGCATCTTCTACGTCTGCAGGAAAGAAAGTTTAATCATAATCACAGACGGGGATTCTTTACTGTAAGAGCAGTGAGACTATGGAACTCTCTGCCGCATGATGTTGTAATGAGTGATTCACTGTTAAAATTTAAAAAGGGCATGGATGCCTTTCTTGAAAAGTATAATATTGCAGGTTATAAATACTAGATTCCTTGATAGGGCGCTGATCCAGGGAACTAGTCTGATTGTCGTATGGAGTCGGGAAGGAATTTTTTTCTCCAATGTGGAGCTTCGTGTTTGCCACATGGTTTTTTCTTGCCTTCCTCTGGATCAACATGTTAGGCTATGGGTTGAACTAGATGGACTTAGTCTTCCTTCAACCTTAAAAACTATGTTACTATGTTACATTCCTCAAAAGTTGAATTTGGGACAAACTGAACAATCAGCACTGAGTGTAATTATTTGTATAATAAAATTGCAAGTTTTATTCATCACAAAAAACTAAATTTTGCTGATTTTTTTGGCTGCATCGAAATACATAAAAAATATAAAACGGTATTAAAAATGAATGTACAACTTTGGATGTTTACTCGCTTAAGGGGAATCTGTCACCCCCTGGGATCTATCAGACCTCTAATATGGGCATACATAATATGGGTGTATGAAATGTAAATCTATACATACTGTATGGCCCATATTAGAGGTCTGCTTGCTTTGAAATATCTTTTTATAAAAGCCATTCTGCTAAGCTTGGCGTCCAGGGAACGCCAAGAAATGCCCGTCTACCTACTTAATTTAAATATTCCCCCCCTCACCATCACAGTCTAGGTCTGCACATCCCGCACATGCACAATGCGCCTATAATGCAAGGCGCGTTCTTTTTTCTCCCTTCCCTATTTTACACTGCTGGGCTCTAGTGCGCAGGTGCTGGGGAGTCACTGTGACTTCCGCTCCAGTGACCTCCGGTGTGCACAACAATAAGGTTTGGTCTCCACTTCCTCCCAGCATCCTGATTTTATAAAAAGATATTTCAAAGCAAGCAGACCTCTAATATGGGCCATACAGGTATGTATAGATTTACATTTCTATCACCTGTATGACCATATTAGAGGTCTGATAACTCCCAGGGGGTGACAGATTCCCTTTAAAAAATCTATTTACTTCAAATAAAAACACCATGAAATCATCCACTGGGATTTAGCTTTCTTATATAAAGCAGGCTAAATCCTAGAGGGAGGAAGGAACTGGTGCATTGGGCCAGTAGTTATAGTATTAACCCCTTATATAAAATAAATTAATCTGATCACTAAACGGCATAATGAGAAAAAAATTGAAAGGCCAGAATTAGGTGTTTTTGCCCACCACAACATTGCAATAAAATGCACTAAGAGGCGATCAAAACATGGTATCCACGCCAAAATGGTATCAATAAAAACGTCCCGCCAAAAAAGAAAAAAAAAAGCCCCCAACGACGATGTGGACAGAAAAATAAAAAAGGAAAAAAATGATAAAACTGAAAATGGCCCGAGGGTTAAAACACCCCTAGGTGCAAGCTTGGAAGAAATCTGTGGTCCTGTGATCAACAAAAATGATCACCAGTAAATGAAATGGACGTGGATGTGATCAGAGCAGGATATTGTACAGACCGAAATCAGGGGGGAAATTCCTGCGTATAAACGCACCATAAAAATAGATATGAGTCATATCTAGTCCACGGCTCAATATTACTGCGAAAAATACCATTCCAGGATTCCTATAGATCCAGGGGCGGACACAGAATGTAGTGGGCCCCTGTGCAAGAATTTTTTGGGGGCCCCACCCCCCTGCCCTTCATAGGGGGCATGAAGGGCCCCCCCAGTGCATCTCTGATTCCCCCCACTCCTAGTTAATTAATTGTATTTAAAAAAAATACAACTTGTTATACTTACCCCCAGGGCCGGCTCCAGGTTTTTGTGGGCCCTGGGCGACAGAGTCTCAGTGGGCCCCTTTAACACATACCATGATTCATGATGCACAGATACCACAGAGAAATATATATAGTACAAGGCCAAGGATTTCACTTACTGCATTACATGAGCGATATCTATTGTAAATTCTACAATAGCTCAGAAACCGGCAAATCCTCATAGCGCACAGTGCAGACCGGACAGTATAGTCCTCCATACAGTATAATGGACACCATATCATGCTCCATACAGGATACTGACCCCCTTATAACGCTCCATACAGGATACTGGTCCCCATATGACGCTCCATACAGAATACTGGTCCCTATATAAAGCTTCATACAGGATACTGGTCCCCATATAATGCTCCATACAGGATACTGGTCCCCATATAACGCTTCATACAGGATACTGGTCCCCATATAACACTGCATACAGAATACTGGCTCCCATAAAATGCTCCATACAGAATACTGGCTCCCATAAAATGCTCCATACAGAATACTGGCCCCCATATAACGCTCCATACAGAATACTGGCCCCCATATAACGCTGCATACAGAATACTGGTCCCCATATAACGCTCCATACAGAATACTGGCCCCCATATAACGCTCCATACAGAATACTGGCCCCCATATAACGCTCCATACAGAATACTGGCCCCCATATAACGCTCCATACAGAATACTGGCCCCCATAAAAAACTCCATACAGAATACTGACCCCCATATAAAACTCCATACAGAATACTGGCCCCCATATAAAACTCCATACAGAATACTGGCCCCCATATAACGCTCCATACAGAATACTGGCCCCCATATAACGCTCCATACAGAATACTGACCCCATATAACGCTCCATAGAGAATACTGTCCCCCATATAACGCTCCATACAGAATATTGGCCCCCATATAACGCTCCATGCAGGCTGTTCCCCCCCTTATAATGCCCCATGCAGGATGACACCCCCTTTTAATGCCCTATGCAGGATGTCACCTCTACCCCCCATAAAATGCCCCATGCAGGATGTCACCTCTCCCCCCCATATAATGCCCCTTGAAGGATGTCACTTCCCCCCTTTTCAATGCCCCATGCAGTATGTCAGACCACCCCCTCCCTTATAATGCCCCATGCAGGAGGCCACACACACCCCCTCCTTATAATGCCCCATGCAGGATGTCAATTTGCCCCCTCCCCCTCTTATAATGCCCCATGCAGGATGTCATTTCCCCCCTTCCCCTCTTATAATGCCCCATGCAGGATGTCACGCACCCCCCACAACCATATAATGCCCCATGCAGGATGTCAATTCCCCCCTCCCCCTCTTATAATGCCCCATGCAGGATGTCACTTCCCCCCCTTCCCCTCTTATAATGCCCCATGCAGGATGTCAATTCCCACCTCCCCCTCTTATAATGCCCCATGCAGGATGTCACTTCCCCCCTTCCCCTCTTATAATGCCCCATGCAGGATGTCACCCCCCCCATATAATGCCCCATGCAGGATGTCACCCCCCATATAATGCCCCATGCAGGATGTCACCTCTACCCCCCATATAATGCCCCATGCAGGATGTCACCTCTTCCCCCATATAATGACCCATGCAGGATGTCACACCCACTCTCCCCCCACCATATAATGCCTCATGCCCCCATACATAAAAAAAAAATCAAATACTCACCTCCCTTCTTACCTACTGCTGATCCGGACTCCAGCGTTGCGTCGTGCCCTGATGGCGGCCCTGCTGGAGGGGCCCCCTCTCCCTCGGGGGCCCCCGTTTAATGAACCGGTAGGTCCGCCCCTGTATAGATCTACATCCAATAAGTGTCCTGCAGCCCAGTGGGGTTCAGCATTGTCATATAGGGCAGGATAAAGCCCAGTGGCCAGAAGGGCCTGGTCCCTCTGCCCAGCAGGGAATAGCCGACTCTGGGTGACAGCACAATGCCAGTGGCCAGAAGGGCCTGGTCCCTCTGCCCAGCAGGGAATAGCCGGCTCTGGGTGACAGCACAATGCCAGTGGCCAGAAGGGCCTGGTCTCTCTGCCCAGCAGGGAATAGCCGGCTCTGGGTGACAGCACAATGCCAGTGGCCAGAAGGGCCTGGTCCCTCTGCCCAGCAGGGAATAGCCGGCTCTGGGTGACAGCACAATGCCAGTGGCCAGAAGGGACTGGTCCCTCTGCCCAGCAGGGAATAGCCGGCTCTGGGTGACAGCACAATGACAGTGGCCAGAAGGGCCTGGTCCCTCTGCCCAGCAGGGAATAGCCGGCTCTGGGTGACAGCACAATGCCAGTGGCCAGAAGGGCCTGGTCCCTCTGCCCAGCAGGGAATAGCCGGCTCTGGGTGACAGCACAATGACAGTGGCCAGAAGGGCCTGGTCCCTCTGCCCAGCAGGGAATAGCCGGCTCTGGGTGACAGCACAATGCCAGTGGCCAGAAGGGCCTGGTCCCTCTGCCCAGCAGGGAATAGCCGGCTCTGGGTGACAGCACAATGCCAGTGGCCAGAAGGGCCTGGTCCCTCTGCCCAGCAGGGAATAGCCGGCTCTGGGTGACAGCACAATGACAGTGGCCAGAATGACCAGGCCCTTTACCGCACTGGGAGAGCCACAACCCTGCTCCAGCCCCAGGGTGCACCGCAGCCTCCGGCTCCTCAGCTATCACGTGTCTCTGCGCGCCATGCAGTGACGTCACCGCGCTGCCCGACGTCCCCTGCGTGACACCGGATTCCCTGCGTCCTGCTGAAGTGACAGACGAGGCCCTCAGCTTCTGTCCCGGACGACGCTGACACCCCAGGGAGGTACCGCCGGCGGGGGGCGGGCAGAGGGCGGTGTTAGGGGCCGTCTGCCCCCCGGCCGTCACTGTGCTGGAGCCGGAGGAAGGAGCCTGGCGGCCAGCGCTGGCTGCGACAGTTGGTGATTTTGTTTAAAACTGCGCCATCTACCGCCCGGTAAATGTATTGACACGACATGTAATGTGCGGCTTCATGCAGCTCGCTCCTGCGCTCCCTCTACTGGTGGCTGCAGGTAGTGCTCTTGTCACCATTTGTACCATGAAGTATATAGATATGGATTATATCATGTGCACTATAGTAGAGACTCCGGGGCACATCCTGTGCTGGGTTTATTGGGGGTGGTTGTTCTATCACAGAGAAGTTTCTAAATAAATATTTATTCCAGATTACAAAGAAAATGAAGAAAGCAGTGACAATAATGAATCGCTGTGCTGGTCCTGGGCTTCTCTCTTCTCTTTTGACCTCATCGCCTTCTGCCTTATGACATCGCTCGATCCGCCACTCGCACCAGCTGCAGCCGATCACTTGAGCAGAGCAGTCGTCTCACCGGCAGATGTGTCCTCCCCTTAGACCCCAAACATGAGCAGCATTTTCTCCAGGCCGCAGATGGAAGATTGTGATTTACTGATCTCAGGCTCCGCACAAAGTGACAGATAAGTATTAATGATCCGTGTCCGTATTCCTCCCTCCACTGTCTTCCCTGCGGTAGATCTTTCTAGGACCCCGGTACAATGGCCGCAGTACTGCAGGATACCAGGATTGCAGCAGGTGTCTCCCCTCACCCCTGGTATCACATCTGTTACTGTGCGGCTGAAACTGCTGCAGGGACTGTGGGAGAAATCATAAAGACACTGTCCCATATTACTGCCGCCATCCTGGGGACACATTCACAGACAGATTTTGGCCTGGATTTGGGTCAGGAATTTGTAAGCCAAAATCAGGAGTCGGTGTAAAAGAGGTGCAGGTCTCTCCAAGATAGATTTTATCTGTTTGTTTCACTCCTGGTTTTCTCTTAAAAAATGCTGATTTAATCCATAGTGTATATGTGGTGGTTGCATATCTGTAGTATAGATGTGCTGTCTATTTACACACAGTATGTGAAGTGTATGTGTTAGCCTACCTTCACACATCCACTTTTTAAAGGGAATCTGTCACCACTTTGGAGCTATGGGCATACAGGGTATAGAAAAGTAAATCTATACATACCTGTATGGCCCATGGTAGAGGTCTGAATGCAGAGAAATGTAGTTTTATCTCCTTGGTTTTTCACAAGATACCAAGCTGTCCCCACCAATCTGCTTATTATTCCACCAATTCCCGCCTATGTCCACGTTTACCATATTTCTCCCCCTCCCCGCACTTGACAGGTCCCTGTGACGTGCGCTTTCTTCCCTCACCTCCCGGCACAAGCGCAAAGCGCGGCATACCGGGAGCGCACTTTGTTTCCTCCTGGGCCCGTTTGGCTGAGCACAGTGCCACAGTGACTCCCCGGCGCCTGCGCAATAGAGCACTGTGGTACTGTACTCAGACAAACGGGCCCGGGAGGAAACAAAGGGCCCTCCCTGTGGGGGGACGCCAAGCCTGTGAAAAACCAAGGAGATAATACTACGTTTCTCTGCATTCAGATCTCTACCATGGCCATACAGGTATGTATAGATTTACTTTTCTATACCCTGTATGCCCATAGTAGAGGTCTGATAACTCCAAAGTGGTGACAGATTCCCTTTAAGGGCTGCAAAAACGGACACACGCACACCCATTGTATTCAATGGTGGTGCACGAATGTAGTTTTTTTCACATGGACGACGTGTCCGTGTGAAAAACTTGCAGACATGTAATTTTTTCTAGCAGCACGAAGGAAATGCGTGCGTGCACACTGATGACACACGGTTGACATGTACCAGAATGAGAAGCTCCAGCGCCTGGAAAAGCAGTACAGTTAGCGCCAGGACTGTGGAGTCGGTAAGCCAAACCTCCGACTCCTCAATTTCCATGACACCGACTCCCTCATACACGGCTCATGTTTAAGTGATAAATTTACTGCAGTACACATTCATCTCAGCTAAAAGTCTAGACCCTTAGATCAGGAATAGGACAGACATTTATAGGACATTTCATAAATTTCCAAAATTCTTATGAAAAAATATTCCCCACAAACTGCATTGAACTACTGTACCCAATTTATTATATATTTTAGGAGTCAGAGTCAGTCCATTTGATACTGACTCTGACTCCACCAAAATGGACTCTGACTCCACAGCCCTGGTTAGCGCTGATACCGGGTGCTGACAACTGTCATCATCCTCTCCTGGTCTTCCTGTGACTAGCAAGATCAGGCAACGCTGATGACAGTTGCAGTCAGCGCATTAAATAATTGAAAAAAAAAAACGCCGTGGCCTCCCCCCATATATTTTATCCCCTAGTGACCAAGCCAATTTTGACCTTAAATGGAATCTTTCACCCCCTGGGACTTATCTGACCTACCAATATGGGCATACAGGTGATAGAAATGTAAATCTATTCATACCTGTATGCCTCATATTAGAGGTCTTGTTGCTGTGAAATTTCTTTTTATTCATTCTGATTTCTGATGGCTTGCGGGCCCTGCGCCTGGAATAAATCCCTGCCTCCTATATTACTTATAATGTTTCCCCCCTCCCCTGCATGTCACAGTGCCCTGTGACGTGCATTTGCGGCGACCAAATCCCGCGCACTTCACATTTTGCAGAAGGCGCACTCCCGTGTTTGGTCATAGTACTGCAGGGATCTTGTGCGCAGGCACCTACAAGTCTCTATGACTTCCCGGTCCGGGATTTGGCCGCCGCAACTGCACGTCACAGGGCACCGTGACGTGCAGTGGAGTGGGGAAACATTATAAATCACACAGGAGGTGGGGATTTCTTCCGGGTCCAGGGACTGGAACGCATCAGAAACCAGAATGAATAACAAGACATTTCACAGCAATAAGACCTCTAATATGAGGAATACAGGTATAAATAGATTTACATTTCTGTCACCTGTATGCCCATCTTAGTAGGTCAGATAAGTCCCAAGGGGTAACAGATTCCCCTTAATGACCAAACCAATTTTTACAATTCTGACCAGGGTAAGTTTATGAGGTACTAACCCCGGAACGCTTCAACAGAGCTCACTGATTCTGAGACTGTTTTTTCGTGACATATTGTCCTTCATGGTAGTGGTAAAATTTGTTCAATATGACTTGCGTTTATTGTTGAAAATGTTGCAAATTTTCAAATTTGAATTCTTATGCCCTTAAATCAGAGTTATGTCACACAAAATAGTTAATAAGTAACATTTCGCACATGTCTACTTTACATCAGCACAATTTTTGAAACAATTATTATATGTTATAATGGTTAAACGTTGACCTGCGATTTCTCATTTTGTCAACAAAATTTACAAAACCGTTTTTTTTTTTTAGGGACCACATTACATTTGAAGTGATTTTTAGGGGTCTATATGACAGAAAATACCCATAAGTGACACAATTCTAAAAACTGCATCCCTCAAGGTGCTAAAAAACACATTAATATTATTATTATTATAGTGCCATTTATTCCATGGCGCTTTACATGTAAAAAAAGGGGTATACCTACAAAAACAATTACAATGATCTTTAACAAAATGTGACGGCGACTGGTACAGGAGGAGCGAGGACCCTGTCCGTGAGGGCTCACAGTCTACAAGGGATGGGTGAGGATACAGTAGGTGAGGGTAGAGCTAGTCGTGCAGCGGTATGGTGGAGCAATGGTTACTGGCTGGAGCAAAGGTTGTAGGCTTGTTGGAAGAGGTGAGTGAGTCTTCAGGTTCCTTTTGAAGGTTTTCACGGTGGGCGAGAGTCTGATATGTTGGGGTAGAGAGTTCCAGAGTAGTGTGGACGCACGGCAGAAATTTTGTATGCGATTGTGGGAAGAGGAGATAAGAGGGGAGTAGAGCAGGAGATCTTGTGAGGATCGGAGGTTACGTGCAGGTATGTCCCGGGAGACTAGGTCACAGATATATGGAGGAGACAGGTTGTGGATGGCTTTGGGCTTTGTATGCCGTGGTTAGGGTTTTGAACTGGAGTCTGGGTAATGCGGAGCCAGTAAAGGGATTGACAGAGAGGTGAGTCTGGGGAATAGCGTAGGGACAGGTGGATTAGTCGGGCAGCAGAATTTAGGATAGATTGGAGGGGTGCAAGAGTGTTAGAGGGGAGGCCACAGAGAAGGAGGTTGCAGTAGTCGAGCGGGAGATGATGAGGGTGTGCACTAGTGTTTTTGCAAATTCATGGTTGAGGAATGTGCGGAATCGGGAGATATTTTTGAGTTGGAGTCGGCAGGAAGTGGAAAGGGTTTGGATATGTGGTTTGAAGAAGAGATCAGAGTCCAGGGTTACCCCAAGGCAGCGAGCTTGCGGGACTTGGGAGAGTGAGCAGCCATTGACGTTTATAGATAGGTCAGATGGGGGGGGGGGGTGAATTCTGTTTTATCCTTGTTAAGTTTTAGAAATCTAGCAGAGAAGAAGGATGCAATAGCGGACAGACATTATGGGATTTTGGTTAGTAGGGAGGAGATATCAAGTCCAGAGAGGTAGTGTCATTAGCATAAATGACACACAGATCAAGATGTTTATTAATCCTTAAGGTGCCTCATTTTTTCCTTCCACATTGCTTTAGTTCATGTGAACATTTAACTTTTTTCACAAATTTTTTTTACTACAGACCTTACATTTTTTTATTTTCACAAGGGTAACAAGAGAAAATGGACCACAAAATTTGTAGTGCAATTTCTCCTGAGCACGCCAATACTCCATATGTAGGGGGAAAACTACTGTTTGGGTGCACGGCAGAGTTCGGAAGGGAAGGAGCACTGTTTGACTTTTAGAATGCAAAAAAGGCTCGAATTGAGAAAAGACGCCATGTCGCTTTTGGAGAGCCCCTGATGTGCCTAAACAATGGAAACCCCCCACAACTGACCCCATTTTGAAAACTAGACCCCTCAAGATTTTATCCAGGGGCACACAGCAGGGGTTGGATTGGAAAGAGCGCTACTTTACTTTTAGAATGCAGATTTTTTTGAATAGATTGTGGGCTCCATTAGCTGAGCCCTTGAGGTGCAGGAACAGCAGAATTCACCAAGAGTGACCCCATATTAGAAACTTTACTGCCTAAGAAACAACAGATTTTGCTAGAATAGTTTGCGTGCAACATTTGCGGAGCCCCGAAGTTGCCAGAACAGCAGGAAAAAAAACAAAAGTGACCCCATTGTAGAAATTGCACCTCTCAATGAATTCATCTATGGCTGCAGTTACTATTCTGTGACATCCACGCCAGGCTTTTTTTTCTGGAGAATTGCAAATATGCCAGTTTAGTGCCCATACATTGTGCCCCCATATATTTTAGCGCCCCCATACATTGTGACCAGCTTGTGATTCAGGAGACACGCACCCCGTAAATTGTTAAGTGCTCTCTCCACACTACAATAAAAACATGTGGCCGCTTACTGTGATTTAGGCACAGTGGGACTTAAAAGGAGTGGGGCATTTGGATTTGGGAGCGCAGAATTCACTGGATTTTATTTACGGAAGCCATGTTGCTTTTCCTGAGTATTTCTATAGTTCCAGAGACAGATGACGGACCTGAGTGGGGGCTGTTTTTTTGCGGGATAAATTGTTTTTTTTTTTTATTGGTAACATTTTGGGGTACATAATATTTTTATTATAGAATATTTTATTCTGGCATTTGGCAAATATTAAAATTTATGGTAATCCTAATTGACCTAAAACAGGAAAGGTTTATTCTGACTTCATGTCAGATATTGAGAAAAACATGCATATGTGTCTTTTTATATAGTGTATGTAAACTTCTTGTTTCAACTGTAGATAAGTTCCTTTAGGGGTCTGGTTTCCAAAATGCTGTCACTTGTGGGGGGTTTCTACTGTTTAGGCACATCAGGGGCTCCCCAAACGTGACATAGCTTCCGCTAATTATTCAAGCAAATTTTACATTCGTAAAGTCAAATGGCGCTCCTTCCCTTCCGTGCCCTGCCGTGTGCCCAAACACTGGTCCCCCCCCACATATCGGGTATCGGCATACTCAGGAAAAACGGAACAACAAATTGCATGGTGCAATTTCTCCTGTTACCCTTATGAAAATGCAAAATTGGGGGCTGAAAATTTTTTTGTGGAAAAAATGTGAAAATTTTATTTTTACGGCTCAATGTTATAAACTTCTGTAAAGCACCTGGTGGTTCAAGGTGTTCACAACACATCTAGATAAATTCCCTGAGGGGTCTAGTTTCCAAAATGGTGTCACTTGTGGGGAGTTTACACTGTTTAGGCACATCAGGGGCTCCCCAAACGCTGCCTGGCATCCACTAATTATTCAAGCAAATTTTGCATTCAAAAAAGTCAAATGGCACTCCTTCCCTTCCGAGCCTTGCAGTGTGCCCAAATGCTGGTTTTCCCCCATATATGGGGTATCGGCTTACTCAGGAGAAACTGAACAAATTGCATGTTGCATCCCTTATGAAAATGCAAAATTGAGGGCTGAAAAAATTTGTGGAAAAAATGTGAAAATTTTATTTTTACGGCTCAATGTTATAAACTTCTGTGGGTTCAAGGTGTTCACCACACATCTAGATAAGTTCCCTGAGGGGTTTACTTTCCAAAATGGTGTCACTTGTAGGAGGTTTCCACTGTTTAGGCACATCAGGGGCTCCCCAAACGCGACATGGTGTCCGCTAATTATTCCAACAAATTTTACATTTAAAAAGTCAAATGGCGCTCCTTCCCTTCTGAGCCCTGTCGTGTGCCCAAACAGTGTGTTTTCCCCACATATGGGGTATCTGCTTACTCAGGAGAAATTGCACTACAAATGGTATTGGGCAATTTCTCCTGTTACTCTTATGAAAATGCAAAATTGGGGGCTAAAAAACATTTTTTTGGGAAAAATGTGAAAATTTTATTTTTACAGCTCAATGTTATAAACTTCTGTGAAGCACCTTGGGGTTTAAAGTGCTCACCACACATCTAGATAAGATCCCTGAGGGGTCTAGTTTCCAAAATGGTGTCATTTGTGGGGGGGTTTCCACTGTTTACCTCTTTGTCAAATGGCCAGCTGTGAACTGCGTTAACTTTAGGGAGTTCACAGCAGAGTTTCTGTAAATTTGTCTTCAAATATGTATATGTACGTATTGTTATGATCTGCTACAAGAGCTAAGGAAAGATAGGAAATCTGTCCCTACAATAGGACTAAGCTGATTCCCTACGATGCAGCGGGCAACCTGTTCCTTGTGAACAGACCCGCCTTCGTCCTCGGCTAGTCTGAACGCAGACCTATAGATATAAGGAAGGAGTCCCTACAAGAACTAAGGACTGGGATAAAGTTGGACACCTCCTAGCAGAAGTTGGAGCGGAGCAAAGACAAACAGACAAATAGTACTTAGAGGTCCAAGGGCCCAGCAAACTATAGAGATGGGTACAAAGCACCTGGCTAGCTTAAGAGTAATAGTAACACTGAAGTCCAGCAAAGCCAGAAGGGCGGAGCTGGAATAAATAGGCAGAAAGTCATGTGACCACAAAATAGAAAAAAACTAACAGAAGGGTTCTAACACATATCCTGTATGTGTACTTATCTGTGTATATTTTTGTATATGTGCGTGTCTCCGTGTCCATGTCTGCGTATTGTATGTGTGCTTGTCTGTGTATGAGTGCATGTCTACGTACCGTGTGTGTTCATGTCTGCCTTCTGTATGCGTGCATGTTTGCGTACCGTACGTCACGTCTGCGTCCTTTGTGTGTGCGCATAACTCACTCACTGACACACACATGCACACACTCCCCTCCGCACACTGTCCGACTCTCTCTTTTTCTCTTTCTTGCATTCACAAACATACTTTCACACTCTCCTACACTCACACAACCTTTCTCTCACTCTCCTACACACACTCTCAGACACACTCACACAAACTCACTATCACATGCGCACACTCACTCACTGTAAAACACACACATACACACTCTCCTACACATTATAATTCACACTGTCTCTCAGACAAAAGTTTGGATTCTAATTTAAATTTTTCCAAAAATCCCTTATCAGTCACATTGAGTGTAGAACCACAATCCACAAATACCCGAAATTCAATCAACTCCTCCTGGAATGAGGTGCTCCCAGAAAGAAATACTCCCTTTGAGTTTAAACAAGCTATACGGGCGTAACTGACCTTTTTTTTTTTTTTCTTTGTTCAAACGAAGCACACAGTTCTTAATAAAATGGTCAGATTTACCACAGTAAAAACACAATCCCTTAGCAAACCTGCGGTCTTCTTCCTGAGTGGGGTGACATCGCCCCAATCTCCATCGGTTCTCCACCTTCCGAGCAGACCCTCTGAAAACTAGGAGCTGCCATTGCAGTAGATTTCTCTTCGTTAACCCTAGCATGCAGTCTCCTGTCCACACGTATAGCTAATTGCATTGCCTCCTGCAAGGTTCCAGGTGTTGGGAAGGCAATCAGCAGATCCTTAACCCTTTCACCTAGACCAGCAAGAAACAGACATTTTAATGCCGAGTCATTCCATTCCACCTCAGCAGACCACCTGCTGAAGTATGTACATAATTTTCCACATCACCTGATCCCTGCTTCAAACGTCTTAATTCAGTTTCAGCAGATGAGACTCGATCAGGATCGTCATACAACAACCCCATAGCAGAAAAAAAATCTTCCACTGATCTAAAACACGGATCATTAGGTTGGAGAGAAAAGGCCCATCCCTGTGGTTCTAAGTGGCATTATAAACCCAATGCGCTGTGATTCATTCCCAGAGGACCTGGGTCTTAAACGAAAATATAATAAACAAGCTTTTTTAATGGAAAAAAAATCTTGCTGTTTACCATAAAAAAAATCTGGCAGTCCTACCTTCGGTTCCACAAAATGCGCTCCAGGACAGCTACTCACGTGTTGCTGGAGCTCGGCCACCTCCAGAGACAGTCCCTGCAGGCGTTGAGCCAACTCCTGAACTGACACCATGCTGATATCTGTATTTCTTTCCTTAGAGTGTTTTATTTTTTGTATTGGGCTGGACTTACTGTTATGAACTGCTACAAGCACTAAGGAAAGATAGGAAGACTGTCCTTATAATAGGACTAAGCTGATTCCCTACGATGCAGCGGGGGACCTGTTCCTTGTGAACAGACCCGCCTAAGTCCTCGGCTAGTCTGAACGCAGACCTATAGATATAAGGGAGGGGTCCCTACACGAACTAAGGACTGGGATATAGTTGGACACCTCCTAGCAGAAATTGTAGCAGAGCAAAGACAAACAAACAAAAAGTACTAGTGGTCCAAAGACCAAGCAAACTACAGAGTTAGGTACAAGGCACCTGGCTAGCTTAAGAGTAAATGAAACACTGAAGTCCAGCAAGGCCAGAAGGGCGGAGCTGGATTATATAGGCAGAAAGTCATGTGACCAACAAAATAGAAAAAAAAACTAACAGGAGGGTCCTAACAGCAACAACCCAGCAGCAGGACCGCTACCTCCTCCTTTGTCAAGGAGTTACAGGAGGAGCAGTTCCAGAGTCATGCAAAATGACCTCCAGCAGGCCGCTAACATCCATATGTCTGCTGAAATTGTCAGAAACAGATTCTATGAGGGTGGTATGAGGGCCCGACGTCCACAAGTGAGTGTTGTGCTTAAAGACCAATGAAGTGCAGGGCGATTGGCATTTACCAGAGAACACCAAGATTGGCAGATTCCACACTGGCGTCCTGTGCTCTTCACGGATGAGAGCAGGTTCACACTGAGCACATGTGACAGTCGTGACAGTCTGGAAACGCCATGGTGAATGTTCTGCTGCCTGCGACATCCTCCAGCATGACCGGTTTGGCAGTGGGTCAGTAATGGTGTGGGGAGGCATTTCTTTGGAGGGCCGCACAGCCCTCCATGTGCTCGCCAGAGGTAGCCTGACTGCCATTAGGTACCGGAATGAGATCCTCCTCATTGTGAGACCATATGCAGGTTGAGTGGACCCTGGGTTCCTTCTGATGCATAACAATGCAAGGCTTCATGTTGCTAAAGTGTGTCAGCAGTTCCTGCATGATGAAGGCATTGATGCTTTGGACTGGCCCGCCCGTTCCCCAGACCTGAAGCCAATCGAGCACATCTCATTCCATCCACCATTGCCACGTTGCACCACAGACTGTCCAGGTGTTGACTGATGCTTTTATCCAGGTCTGGAGGCCACACACACTACTGAGCATCATTTCCTTATCTTGAGGCATTTCCACTGAAGTTGGATCAACCAGGCCTCCATGGGATATTATTTTTGATTTACATTGATTATTTTTATGTGTTATTGTTCTCAACGAATTGCACTATGTAATGAATAAAGATATGCACCTGGAATATTTCATCCAGTGATATCTAGGATGTGGTATTTCAGTGTTACCTTCATTTTTTTTAAGCAGTGTATAATAAATACAGTACAGACCAAAAGTTTGGACACACCTCATTTAAAGATTTTTCTGTATTTTCATGACTATGAAAATTGTACATTCACACTGAAGGCATCAAAACTATGAATTACCTCATGTGGAATTATATACTTAACAAAAAAGTGTGAAACAACTGAAAATATGTCTTATATTCTAGGTTCTTCAAAGTAGCCACCTTTTGCTTTGATGACTGCTTTGCACACTCTTGGCATTCTCTTGATGAGCTTCAAGAGGTCGTCACCGGAAATGGTCTTCACTTCACAGGTGTGCCCTGTCAGGTTTAATAAGTGGGATTTCTTGCCTTATAAATGGGGTTGGGACCATCAGTTGTGTTGTGCAGAAGTCTGGTGGATACACAGCTGATAGTCCCACTGAATAGACTGTTAGAATTTGTATTATGGCAAGAAAAAAGCAGCTAAGTAAAGAAAAACAAGTGGCCATCATTACTTTAAGAAATGAAGGTCAGTCAGTGCGAAAAATTTGGCAAACTTTGAATGTGTCCTCAAGTGCAGTTGCAAAAACCATCAAGTTCTACAAAGAAACTGGCTCACATGAGGACCGCCCCAGGAAAGGAAGACCAAGAGTCACCTCTGCTTCTGAGGATAAGTTTATCCGAGTCACCGGCCTCAGAAATTGCAGGTTAACAGCAGCTCAGATTAGAGACCAGGTCAATGCCACACAGAGTTCTAGCAGCAGACACATCTCTACAACAACTGTTAAGAGGAGACTTTGTGCAGCAGGCCTTCATGGTAAAATAGCTGCTAGGAAACCACTGCTAAGGACAGGCAACAAGCAGGAGAGACTTGTTTGGGCTAAAGAACACAAGGAATGGACATTAGACCAGTGGAAATCTGTGCTTTGGTCTGATGAGTCCAAATTTGAGATCTTTGGTGCCAACCACCGTGTCTTTGTGCGATGCAGAAAAGGTGAACGGATGGACTCTACGTGCCTGGTTCCCACCGTGAAGCATGGAGGAGGTGTGATGGTGTGGGGGGGCTTTGCTGGTGACACTGTTGGGGATTTATTCAAAATTGAAGGCAAACTGAACCAGCATGGCTACCACAGCATCTTGCAGCGGCATGCTATTCCATCCGGTTTGTGTTTAGTTGGCCCATCATTTATTTTTCAACAGGACAATGACCCCAAACACACCTCCAGGCTGTGTAAGGGCTATTTGACCAAGGAGGAGAGTGATGGGGTGCTACGCCAGATGACCTGGCCTCCACAGTCACCAGACCTGAACCCAATCGAGATGGTTTGGGGTGAGCTGGACCACAGAGTGTAGGCAAAAGGGCCAACAAGTGGTAAGCATCTCTTGGAACTCCTTCAAGATTGTTGGAAGACCATTTCCGGTGACTACCTCTTGAAGCTCATCAACAGAATGCCAAGAGTGTGCAAAGCAGTCATCAAAGCAAAAGGTGGCTACTTTGAAGAACCTAGAATATAAGACATATTTTCAGTTGTTTCACACTTTTTTGTTAATTACCACATGTGGAATTACATACTTCATAGTTTTGATGCCTTCAGTGTGAATGTACAATTTTCATAGTCATGAAAATACAGAAAAATCTTTAAATGAGAAGGTGTGTCCAAACTTTTGGTCTGTACTAATATATATATATATATATATATCTATATATACTTTGGGGGAAATAATCATTTGATCCCTTGCTGTTTTTGGTAGTTTGCCCACTGACAAAAATATGAATAGTCTATGATTTTAAGGGTAGGTTAATTTTAACATTAACATTGAGAGATAGAATATCCAAAAAAAAAAAAAAAAAAAAATATCAAGAAATCACATATAAATTAGATTTTTTTTTTGCATTTTGTAGTGAGAAATAAGTATTTGATCCCTCTGGCAAACAACACTTAATACTTGGTGGCAAAACCCTTGTTGGCAAGCACAGCCGTCAGATGTTTTTTGTAGTTGATAAGGTTTGCTCACATGTCAGGAGGATTTTTGGTCCACTCCTCTTTGCAGATCATCTCTAAATCATTAAGATTTTGAGGCTGTCGCTTGGCAACTCTGAGCTTCAACTCCCTCCATAAGTTTTCTATGGGATTAAGGTCTGGAGACTGGCTAGGCCACTCCATGACCTTACTGTGCTTCTTTTTTAGCCACTCCTTTGTTGCCTTGGCTGTATGTTTTGGGTCATTGTCTTGCTGGAAGACCCAGCCACGACCCATCTTCAATGCTCTTACTGAGGGAAGGAGGTTGTTGGCCGAAATCTCGTGATACATGACCCCATCCATCTTCTCTTCAGTACGGTGAAGTAGTCATGTCCCCTTTGCTGAATAGCACCCCCAAAGTATAATGTTTCCCCCACCATGCTTCACGGTTGGGACGATGTTCTTAGAGTTGTACTCCTCTTTCTTCTTCCTCCAAACACGGCGAGTTGAGTTAATGACAAAGAGCTCAATTTTTGCCTCATCTGACCGCAGCACCTTCTCCCAATAACTCACAGAATCATCCAGGTGTTCATTGGCAAACTTCAGACGGGTCTGCACATGTGCCTCCTTGAGCAGGGGGACTTTGCGGGCACTGCAGGATTTTAAACCTTTAAGGCGTAATGTGTTACCAATGGTTTTCTTGGTAAATGTGGTCCCAGCTGCCTTAAGATCATTAACAAGTTCCCCCCGTGTAGTTTTAGGCTGATTTCTCACCTTCCTCATGATCAAGGATACCCCACGAAGTGAGATTTTGCATGGAGACCCATATCTATGTCGATTGACGGTCATTTTGTATTTCTTCCATTTTCTTACTATATACGTATATATATGGATACGGGAATGCACAGCAAGTATGGAGTCCAATAATATTAAAGAAGGTGCTAACCCATGTGGTATAACCAAGAATGCAAGTAAAGGAGAAAAGAACCACATGTACGGAGCAGCACACTTCTATATATAAAAGGTATCATTTTATTCCAGAAACTTCATAGACAAAACATTTATAAGATATATATAGACAAAGGGGTCTGGCCCTCATGACTGCTCAGGTTAATAGATGGTCACCAATACACAGACAATACTTTGTATATCATGCAATAAATACATGCGTATATAGCATATCAAAATACACAGAATTTACAGAAAAGAGACCATGAACACTGTACAGGAGAAACAAAAAACACAATAGCCACAACGTGGTCTTTGCCACCTAATCAACAAGATTAGTGCAATATTAAGAGCCCAATATCTAATCTAAATAAGCGGGTAATATCAAATCCTTAATGCTCCTGCAAAATAGCACAATAGTATTACAAGATATTCTTATATAAAATCCCAATGATGCAAAAGGTCTTATTATCAATATACAGGGATAAATGTTACCTATAGCCTGTATTCAGCATTAGGTAATTCTATCACTTGATCCGACCCATCTGCATATATCTAGGTGTAACACAATCTATATGTAATGGCCAGCAGAAAGATGTAGACGGGTGTGCCCTGTCAGCGTGGCTAATGCTATACTATACCAGTCATGTGGAGAGGATGAAGGAGCAGAGCCCCATGCCCCACGCGTATCGCCGTGTCTCCGCGCAGCTTCGTCAGGGGAATAACGTCCACTGGTTCCTGGCTTGTCTTTATATCATGGTTAAATAAGCTAATAGTATACTGGTGTGTTTCCTCTGCCGACATCATCTCAGCCGGAAGGGGGTACATGTTACTTTACTCCTAGCATTCCTGGTATCTGGTTTAGATGATTGTCAGTGAGCAAAATTACAAAAACAGCAAGAGATCAAATAATTATTTCCTTCACTGTATATATTTATATGTCGAACATATTGTATATATAGTTCCTACAAATTGATCTATGCGTATAGAACACATGCTAAATATGTATTACTTTGATCAGAACCATGTTTGTATTATGCCGTAATGGAAAACAAATAAGCATCTCTAACATTTTCTTAGGAAAAGTTTTATTTTGTCCTATAGTCTATTCCTATTTTTCATTAAGACGCCATGCAGGAGAGTGTATTTCCCAAATGTTGTGTTAGGTTGACTTTAAACACAATGTTTCAATGCATTTTCGGTAACGGCATTTTTTTCTTTTGCAAACACTTCTCTATGGTGCTTCAGAAACACCTAAAAAATCTATGAAGAAAATGTAAAAAGATAAAAAATACCATCAAAGACGCTTGTATTACATATGTCTTAAAATAGTAAAGGTGAAAAAAGTTGCAGAGCACGCACTTTGGTGCCCATCAAAGTAGTTTCGCCAGAATTTTTCAAACTAGGATAAAAATCACGTTTATAGCGAACCGGTCATCAGGATCAGGCATGTTAAACTAAAGATATCGACAGCGTGGCTGTTCTTTATCTTTAGAAGTCTGTGTGCAATAAGCTGTTTGTTCATCAGGGGGATCCTGGAGCGGGACTGTAGATAAGGTCTTTGGCTCTGCTTTGGCCCCTCAGCTGCCTCTGGTGTCTATATCTTGTTATTGTTTTTAATTTTGCATCGGCGCCGCAAGAGGCGCCTGCGTACATTGACCTCGCAGTGGGCTTTAGGAAAATGGCGTGTTGGCGCATGCGCAAATTTAGATCTCGGCTCCATGACGACTCGAGATCTCAATTTGCGAATGTGCCGCCTCTGGCGCTATTTTACTGAAGACCGCCAAGAGATCAATGTGCGCATGCGCTGACACAGCGGCGTTCTGATGAAGCCCACTGCAAGGTCAATATGCAAGTGCCACCCCCCCCCCCTTGTTAAGACCGCGCCGGCACAAAATTTGTGACAGTAACAAGATACTGGGACCAGAGGCAGCTGAGGGGCCGGAGCAGAGCCGAAGACCTTATCTACAGTCCCCCCCACAGGCCCACTCCGATGAACGAACAGCTTATTGCACACAAACGTCTAAAGATAATTAAAGAACAGTTAAAGTACCTATTAAACCAGTAGGACAGCTCCTTTATACCCATACATACGTTTAACATGCCTGATCCTGATGACAGGTTGTCTTTAAGGCTGCGTGCCCACTATGTGTTTTTCATGCGTTTCCGCTGCGGAATTTCCGCAGCGGAAACGCATCAAAAACGCTTGGTAATCCGCACCCCATGGTCCCCAATGGCATTCCACAATGTCAATGCACATGCTGTGGATTTTTCCGCAGCGCTCATAAATCCGCAGTATGTTCATTAATTTTGCAGAAGCGCCGCCATTGACTTGCATTGAGACGCATATAATCCGAGTCTGTACATTTGTACACGCGGATTATATGCGGTTCAATGTGCGGATGGTACCCAGGTCTGGAGGAGAGAAGACTCTTATCCAGACCTGGGTAACATTGTACCTGTAAAAAAAAGAATAAAATAAAAAAGTTTATATTCACCTTCTCCTTCCAGGACCTGAGATGACGTCGCGGTCATGTGACCGCAGGCTGTCTCGCGATGTGCCAGCAACCTGGAAGAAGCCAGGACGAGCGCTGCAGCACACGTGGGGGATCGGGGGTAAGTATAGCTTTATTTTTCTATTTTTACGGTCACACTATATAAATCCATGCCTTTTGCATTGATTTATACAGTGTGACCTAGTTGTCAAGCACTTTCCAAGTGATGCTATCGCCTGGAAAGCGCTTGTCAGTCCGCATGCGTATCCACATGCGTTAACGCATGTGAATCTGCATGTGAATCCGCATGTATTCTGCAGGAAAAACGCATGCACAATCTGCATGCATTTTTTCTGCCAGGGAGATGCAGAAATGCTGCAGAAATTTTCTGCTTCATTTCTGCATCGTGGGCACATCGCCTAACATCTGCTGAGCTGCTGAAAAAGAAGTCTCTTGCTGTGATATTCCTTGAAGGTTCTTTATTAACCACTCCACGTTTCAACATTAAAACACTTTGAAAAGTCACAAAATTACGACTTTTTGTGCTTTCACATCACTTTCAATCATCTCTACCAAAGTTATTAGCTGGGGAGAAGCCTGACTGGAGTAACATTTATGGCAAGACACCTGCAGTAGCATGCCATTGATGAGATGCGCAAAATTAATTGACGCGTGCCTCTTAATGAATTTGATGCAAAAAGAAAGGGCTCATGTGTAGACTCACAGGGCTATTTATATAAATTAAAAAGTGCCAGTGCACTCACCTGTGATGGTTGTGTACGTCTACACAACCAAGATTAAGCGTGTGATTAATGAGGCTCCGGGTCGCCTCTCTCTATTTGTAATACAGGCTGTGCGGGCGCGATCGCCGCCGGGTGTCAGCTGATTGTCACAGCTGACACCCGGTACTATGTGCAGGGAGCGGTCCTGCACCGCTCCCAGCACATTAACCCCCGCTATGCTCGAAATCGATCGCGGCATTGCGGGGGCAAGGGGAGGTGATCGGCGATACTCACCTCCTCTTCCGGCTTCCAGCGCAGTCTGCAAAGGCTTCCCGGGTGTTGCCATGACGACCCTATGTCGTCATGACAACATCCGGGTCACCAGAGAGCAGGAAGATTGCTTGGACATGCGCAGTGCATCTCCAAGCAATCTTCACACTGTGCACTTCTGACAGCCTGCATGGCATAGGGATGGTGCTCCATTCCTGTGCCATGCAGGCGATCAGAAAAAAAAAAGTGAAAGTCCCAGAGTGGAACAAAGTAATAAAGAGTATAAACTGTCTGAAAGTGGAAAAAAAAAAAATGTGCAAAAATATTATAAAAAAATAAAAAAAATATTACACCAAAAATAAAAATATAATGTACCCATCAATAAATATTATTATAAAAAAAAAAATAAATAAAAATAAAAGTACACATATTTGGTATCGCCGCGTCCGGAACAACCTGACCTATAAAACTGTCCCACTAGTTAACCCCTTCAGTGAACACTGTAAAAAAAAAAAAAAAAAAACACCGAAGCAAAAAACAATGCTTTATCACCATACCGCCAAACAAAAAGTGGAATAACACGCGATCAAAAAGACGCATATAAATAAAAATGATACCCCTGAAAACGTCATCTCGTCCCGCAAAAAACAAGCCGCCATACAGCTCCATCAGCCGAAAAATAAAAAAAAGTTATAGCTCTCAGAATAAAGCGATGCTAAAAAATATTTTTTTCTATAAAATAGCTTTTATTGTGTATAAGCGCCAAAACATAGAAAAATGATACAAATGTGGTACCGCTGTAAACGTACTGACCCGAAGAATAAAGCTACCTCATCAATTTTACCACACGCGGAACAGAGTAAAAAAAAAAAAAAAAAACAATTCCTGAATTGCTGGTTTTTGTTTATTCTGCCTCCCAAAAATCGGAATAGAAAGCGATCAAAAAATGTCACGTGCCTGAAAATGGCACCAATAACATCGTCAAGTCATCCCGCAAAAAACGAGCCGTCACATGACTGTCTGCCAAAATCTGGAAAAATTATAGCTCTCAAAATATGGCGATGCAAAAACTAGATTTTACAAAAAATGCGTCTTTTAGTGTGTGACAGCTGTCAGTCATAAAAACCCCATATGATTCTGGCATTGCTGTAATCACACCGACCCGAAGAATAAAGTCGTCTAATCACTTATACCGCACAAGGAACGGCGTCAAAAATATACTCTTGGGTTAGGATTGGGCTAGGGTTAGGGCTGAGTTTGGGGCTAGGGTTGTGCTGGGGCTAGGGTTGTGCTGGGGCTAGGGTTGTGCTGGGGCTAGGGTTGTGCTAGGGCTAGGGTTGCGCTATGGTTAGGGTTGTGCTAGGGTTAGGGCTGGGGTTGAGATTTTTTTCAAAAGTAAGAAAAAAAGATGACGATATGGCGACTAGTGTTGAGAGCAAGTGCTCGCTACTTGAGTTTGCATCGGGTGCTCTGGTATGCATTGAGTATCGTGGGTATTTGAGTGACATGCTCGAGTCTCTGCCCCATATGCTTCGCGGCCAAAAAACTTTACGGGGATTGCCTGCCATGCACGAGCGATCCCCGCATGTTTTTTTTTGGGTGTCTAATAACCGTGAAACATGCGGAGCAGGGACTCGAGCATGTCACTCAAGCACACGCTGTACATGGTGCATACCTGAGTACCCGATGCAAACTCAAGTAGCGTGCACTTGCGCTCAAGAATAATGACAACTTATTCAATATGATGACCTAATGTAAACAAATTCTGTGCCGTATCTCTGGGTTCAAAATGTTCACTATACACCTTAATAAAATCCTTGAGGGGTATAGTTTCAAAAATGGGGACACTTGTGGGGGAGCTCCACTGTTTAGGCACATCACGGGCTCTCCAAACGCGACATGGTGTCCGCTAACAAATTGAATGGAAAATCGGCTCAAATAGTTAGCGGACGCCATGTTGAGTTTGGAGAGCCCCTGTGTGCCCAAACATTGGAGCTCCCCCACAAGTGACCCCATTGTGGAAACTAGACCCCCCAAGGCACCTATCAAGATGCATAGTGAGCAATTGGAACCCCCAGGTGCTTCACAAATTGATTCGTAAAAATGAAAAAGTGAAAAAAAAAACACTTTTTCATTTTTATGAATCAATTTGTGAAGCACCTGGGGTTCCAAGTGCTCACTATGAATCTAGATAGGTGCCTTGGGGGGTCTAGTTTCCAAAATGGGGTCACTTGTGGGGGAGCTCCAATGTTTGGGCACACAGGGACTCTCCAAATGCAACATGATATCCGCTAACAAATTGTCGGCTGAAATTGTTAGCGGATATCATGTTGCATTTGGAGAGTCCCTGTGTGCCCAAATATTGGAGCTCCCCCACAAGTGACCCCATTTTGGAAACTAGACCCCCCAAGGCACCTATCTAGATGCATAGTGAGCACTTGGAACCCCCAGGTGCTTCACAAATTGATTCGTAAAAATGAAAAAGTGTTTTTTTTTTCACTTTTTCATTTTTACGAATCAATTTGTGAAGCACCTGGGGGTTCCAAGTGCTCACTATGCATCTAGAAAGGTGCCTTGGGGGGTCTAGTTTCCAAAATGGGGTCACTTGTGGGGGAGCTCCAAAGTTTGGGCACACATGGGCTCTCCAAACACAACATGGCGTCCGCTAATTATTCAAGCAAATTTTACAATCAAAAAGTCAAATGGCTCTCCTTCCCTTCCGAGCCCTGCCGTGCGCTCAAACAGTGTTTCTTCCCCAAATATTGGGTATCTGCGTGCCCAGGGGAAATTGCACAACAAATTTTGGGGTCCATTTTTTCTTGTTACCCCTGTGAAAATAAAAAAAATTGGGTCTAAAGTAACATTTTTGTGAAAAAAGTTAAATGTTCATTTTTTTCTTCCACATTCAAAAAATTCCTGTGAAGCACCTGAAGGGTTAATAAAGTTCTTGAATGTGGTTTTGAGCACCTAGAGGGGTGCAGTTTTTAGAATGGTGTCACTTTTGGGTATTTTCTGTCATAAAGACCTCTCCAAGTGACTTCAAATGTGATGTGGTCCCTAAAAAAATGGTTTTATAAATTTTGTTGGAAAAATGAGAAATCGCTGGTCAACTTTTAACCCTTATAACTCCCTAACAAAAAAAAATTTTGGTTCCAAAATTGTGCTGATGTAAAGTAGACATGTGGGAAATGTTAGTTATTAACTCTTTTGTGTGACATATCGCTCTGATTTCAGGGCTTAAAAATTCAAATTTTGAAAATTGCAAAATTTTCAAAATTTTCGCCAAATTTCCGTTTTTTTCACAAATAAACGCAAGTGATATCGAAGAAATTTTTCCACAATCATGAAGTACAATATGTCACGAAAAAACAGTCTCAGAATCAGGGGGATCCGTTGAAGCGTTCCAGAGTAATTACCTCATAAAGTGACAGTGGTCAGAATTGTAAAAATTGGCCCGGTCATTAACGTGCAAATCACCCGCGGGGCTTAAGGGGTTAAGAAACTTAACTTTTGAATTGGGGGCTGGAAATCGCAGTATAGCACTGTCAAGAAACCCTAAGAAGGTTCCCAGGGTGATTTTAAATATGTATGGGGTTTATAATTGTAGTGGGCAATGGTATAAGGTTAGTTGGCCAAAAATAACCTTATACCATTGTCCACTACAATTATAAACCCCATACATATTTAAAATCACCCTGGGAACCTTCTTAGGGTGTTTTGACAGAGCTATACTGCGATTTCCAGCCCCCAATTCAAAAGTTAAGTTTCTTAAAGAGACAGTACACTTTCATATAAAATGGCCAAAATAACCTTATACCAGTGCCCACTACAATTATAAACCCCATACATATTTAAAATCACCCCTGTAACCTTCTTAGGGTGTCTTGACAGTGCTATACTGCGATTTCCAGCCCCCAATTCAAAAGTGAAGTTTCTTAAAGAGACAGTACACTTTCATATAAAATGGCCAAAAATAACCTTATACCATTGCCCACTACAATTATAAACCCCATACATATTTAAAATCACCGTTGTCCTGAAATGCTATAGTGCGATTTCCAGCCCCCAATTCAAAAGTTAAGTTTCTTAAAGAGACAGTACACTTTCTTATAAAATGGCCAAAAATAACATTATACCATTGCCCACTACAATTATAAACCCCATACATATTTAAAATCACCCTGGGAACCTTCTTAGGGTGTCTTGACAGTGCTATACTGCGATTTCCAGCCCCCAATTCAAAAGTGAAGTTTCTTAAAGAGACAGTACACTTTCATATAAAATAGCCAAAAATAACCTTATACCATTGCCCACTACAATTATAAACCCCATACATATTTAAAATCACCCTGGGAACCTTCTTAGGGTGTCTTGACAGTGCTATACTGAGATTTCCAGCCCCCAATTCAAAAGTGAAGTTTCTTAAAGAGACAGTACACTTTCATATAAAATGGCCAAAAATAACCTTATACCATTGCCCACTACAAATATAAACCCCATACATATTCAAAATCACCCTGGGAACCTTCTTAGGGTGTCTTGACAGTGCTATACTGCGATTTCCAGCCCCCAATTCAAAAGTGAAGTTTCTTAAAGAGACAGTACACTTTCATATAAAATAGCCAAAAATAACCTTATACCATTGCCCACTACAATTACAAACCCCATACATATTTAAAATCACCCTGGGAACCTTCTTAGGGTGTCATGACAGTGCTATACTGCGATTTCCAGCCCCCAATTCAAAAGTGAAGTTTCTTAAAGAGACAGTACACTTTCATATAAAATGGCCAAAAATAACCTTATACCATTACCCACTACAATTATAAACCCCATACATATTTAAAATCACCCTGGGAACCTTCTTAGGGTGTCATGACAGTGCTATACTGCGATTTCCAGCCCCCAATTCAAAAGTGAAGTTTCTTAAAGAGACAGTACACTTTCATATAAAATGGCCAAAAATAACCTTATACCATTGCCCACTACAATTATAAACCCCATACATATTTAAAATCACCCTGGGAACCTTCCCAGGGTGACCTGAAAATGCTATAGTGCGATTTCCAGCCCCCAATTCAAAAGTGAAGTTTCTTAAAGAGACAGTACACTTTCATATAAAATAGCCAAAAATAACCTTATACCATTGCCCACTACAATTATAAACCCCATACATATTTAAAATCACCCTGGGAACCTTCCCAGGGTGTCCTGAAAATGCTATAGTGCGATTTCCAGCCCCCAATTCAAAAGTGAAGTTTCTTAAAGAGACAGTACACTTTCATATAAAATGGCCAAAAATAACCTTATACCATTGCCCACTACAATTATAAACCCCATACATATTTAAAATCACCCTGGGAACCTTCTTAGGGTTTCTTGACAGTGCTATACTGCGATTTCCAGCCCCCAATTCAAAAGTG
The DNA here is from genome assembly GCF_046119375.1 of Phyllobates terribilis. Taxonomy (NCBI): domain Eukaryota; kingdom Metazoa; phylum Chordata; class Amphibia; order Anura; family Dendrobatidae; genus Phyllobates; species Phyllobates terribilis. The sequence goes on along the minus strand of NW_027364218.1, from coordinate 169,908 downwards.
AAGTTTCTTAAAGAGACAGTACACTTTCATATAAAATGGCCAAAAATAACCTTATACCATTGCCCACTACAATTATAAACCCCATACATATTTAAAATCACCCTGGGAACCTTCCCAGGGTGTCCTGAAAATGCTATAGTGCGATTTCCAGCCCCCAATTCAGAAATGAAGTTTCTTAAAGAGACAGTACACTTTCATATAAAATGGCCAAAAATAACCTTATACCATTGCCCACTACAATTATAAACCCCATACATATTTAAAATCACCCTGGGAACCTTCTTAGGGTGTCTTGACAGTGCTATACTGCGATTTCCAGCCCCCAATTCAAAAGTGAAGTTTCTTAAAGAGACAGTACACTTTCATATAAAATGGCCAAAAATAACCTTATACCATTGCCCACTACAATTATAAACCCCATACATATTTAAAATCACCCTGGGAACCTTCCCAGTGTGACCTGAAAATGCTATAGTGCGATTTCCAGCCCCCAATTCAAAAGTTACGTTTCTTAAAGAGACAGTACACTTTTATATAAAATAGCCAAAAATAACCTTATACCATTGCCCACTATAATTATAAACCCCATACATATTTAAAATCACCCTGGGAACCTTCCCAGGGTGTCCTGAAAATGCTATAGTGCGATTTCCAGCCCCCAATTCAAAAGTTAAGTTTCTTAAAGAGACAGTACACTTTCATATAAAATGGCCAAAAATAACCTTATACCATTGCCCACTACAATTATAAACCCCATACATATTTATAATCACCCTGGGAACCTTCTTAGGGTGTCTTGACAGTGCTATAGTGCGATTTCCAGCCCCCAATTCAAAAGTGAAGTTTCTTAAAGAGACAGTACACTTTCATATAAAATGGCCAAAAATAAACCTTATACCATTGCCCACTACAATTATAAACCCCATACATATTTAAAATCACCCTGGGAACCTTCCCAGGGTGTCCTGAAAATGCTATAGTGCGATTTCCAGCCCCCAAATCAAAAGTGAAGTTTCTTAAAGAGACAGTACACTTTCATATAAAATGGCCAAAAATAACCTTATACCATTGCCCACTACAATTATAAACCCCATACATATTTAAAATCACCCTGGGAACCTTTTTAGGGTGTCTTGACAGTGCTATACTGCGATTTCCAGCCCCCAATTCAAAAGTGAAGTTTCTTAAAGAGACAGTACACTTTCATATAAAATGGCCAAAAATAACCTTATACCATTGCCCACTACAATTATAAACCCCATACATATTTAAAATCACCCTGGGAACCTTCCCAGGGTGACCTGAAAATGCTATAGTGCGATTTCCAGCCCCCAATTCAAAAGTTAAGTTTCTTAAAGAGACAGTACACTTTCATATAAAATGGCCAAAAATAACCTTATACCATTGCCCACTACAATTATAAACCCCATACATATTTAAAATCACCCTGGGAACCTTCTTAGGGTGTCTTGACAGTGCTGTCCTGTGATTTCCAGCCCCCAATTCAAAAGTGAAGTTTCTTAAAGAGACAGTACACTTTCATATAAAATGGCCAAAAATAACCTTATACCATTGCCCACTACAATTATAAACCCCATACATATTTAAAATCACCCTGGGATCCTTCTTATGGTGTCTTGACAGTGCTATACTGCGATTTTCAACCCCCAATTCAAAAGTGAAGTTTCTTAAAGAGACAGTACACTTTCATAGAAATTGGCCAAAAATAACCTTATACCATTGCCCACTACAATTATAAACCCCATACATATTTAAAATCACCCTGGGAACCTTCTTAGGGTGACCTGAAAATGCTATAGTGCGATTTCCAGCCCCCAATTCAAAAGTGAAGTTTCTTAAAGAGACAGTACACTTTCATATAAAATGGCCAAAAATAACCTTATACCATTGCCCACTACAATTATAAACCCCATACATATTTAAAATCACCGTTGTCCTGAAATGCTATAGTGCGATTTCCAGCCCCCAATTCAAAAGTTAAGTTTCTTAAAGAGACAGTACACTTTCATATAAAATGGCCAAAAATAACATTATACCATTGCCCACTACAATTATAAACCCCATACATATTTAAAATCACCCTGGGAACCTTCTTAGGGTGTCTTGACAGTGCTATACTGCGATTTCCAGCCCCCAATTCAAAAGTGAAGTTTCTTAAAGAGACAGTACACTTTCATATAAAATAGCCAAAAATAACCTTATACCATTGCCCACTACAATTATAAACCCCATACATATTTAAAATCACCCTGGGAACCTTCTTAGGGTGTCTTGACAGTGCTATACTGAGATTTCCAGCCCCCAATTCAAAAGTGAAGTTTCTTAAAGAGACAGTACACTTTCATATAAAATGGCCAAAAATAACCTTATACCATTGCCCACTACAATTATAAACCCCATACATATTTAAAATCACCCTGGGAACCTTCCCAGGGTGTCCTGAAAATGCTATAGTGCGATTTCCAGCCCCCAATTCAAAAGTTAAGTTTCTTAAAGAGACAGTACACTTTCATATAAAATGGCCAAAAATAACCTTATACCATTGCCCACTACAATTATAAACCCCATACATATTTAAAATCACCCTGGGAACCTTCTTAGGGTGTCTTGACAGTGCTATACTGCGATTTCCAGCCCCCAATTCAAAAGTTACGTTTCTTAAAGAGACAGTACACTTTTATATAAAATAGCCAAAAATAACCTTATACCATTGCCCACTATAATTATAAACCCCATACATATTTAAAATCACCCTGGGAACCTTCCCAGGGTGTCCTGAAAATGCTATAGTGCGATTTCCAGCCCCCAATTCAAAAGTTAAGTTTCTTAAAGAGACAGTACACTTTCATATAAAATGGCCAAAAATAACCTTATACCATTGCCCACTACAATTATAAACCCCATACATATTTATAATCACCCTGGGAACCTTCTTAGGGTGTCTTGACAGTGCTATAGTGCGATTTCCAGCCCCCAATTCAAAAGTGAAGTTTCTTAAAGAGACAGTACACTTGCATATAAAATGGCCAAAAATAAACCTTATACCATTGCCCACTACAATTATAAACCCCATACATATTTAAAATCACCCTGGGAACCTTCCCAGGGTGTCCTGAAAATGCTATAGTGCGATTTCCAGCCCCCAAATCAAAAGTGAAGTTTCTTAAAGAGACAGTACACTTTCATATAAAATGGCCAAAAATAACCTTATACCATTGCCCACTACAATTATAAACCCCATACATATTTAAAATCACCCTGGGAACCTTTTTAGGGTGTCTTGACAGTGCTATACTGCGATTTCCAGCCCCCAATTCAAAAGTGAAGTTTCTTAAAGAGACAGTACACTTTCATATAAAATGGCCAAAAATAACCTTATACCATTGCCCACTACAATTATAAACCCCATACATATTTAAAATCACCCTGGGAACCTTCCCAGGGTGACCTGAAAATGCTATAGTGCGATTTCCAGCCCCCAATTCAAAAGTTAAGTTTCTTAAAGAGACAGTACACTTTCATATAAAATGGCCAAAAATAACCTTATACCATTGCCCACTACAATTATAAACCCCATACATATTTAAAATCACCCTGGGAACCTTCCCAGGGTGACCTGAAAATGCTATAGTGCGATTTCCAGCCCCCAATTCAAAAGTTAAGTTTCTTAAAGAGACAGTACACTTTCATATAAAATAGCCAAAAATAACCTTATACCATTGCCCACTACAATTATAAACCCCATACATATTTAAAATCACCCTGGGAACCTTCCCAGGGTGTCCTGAAAATGCTATAGTGCGATTTCCAGCCCCCAATTCAAAAGTGAAGTTTCTTAAAGAGACAGTACACTTTCATATAAAATGGCCAAAAATAACCTTATACCATTGCCCACTACAATTATAAACCCCATACATATTTAAAATCACCCTGGGAACCTTCCCAGGGTGTCCTGAAAATGCTATAGTGCGATTTCCAGCCCCCAATTCAAAAGTGAAGTTTCTTAAAGAGACAGTACACTTTCATATAAAATGGCCAAAAATAACCTTATACCATTGCCCACTACAATTATAAACCCCATACATATTTAAAATCACCCTGGGAACCTTCTTAGGGTTTCTTGACAGTGCTATACTGCGATTTCCAGCCCCCAATTCAAAAGTGAAGTTTCTTAAAGAGACAGTACACTTTCATATAAAATGGCCAAAAATAACCTTATACCATTGCCCACTACAATTATAAACCCCATACATATTTAAAATCACCCTGGGAACCTTCCCAGGGTGTCCTGAAAATGCTATAGTGCGATTTCCAGCCCCCAATTCAGAAATGAAGTTTCTTAAAGAGACAGTACACTTTCATATAAAATGGCCAAAAATAACCTTATACCATTGCCCACTACAATTATAAACCCCATACATATTTAAAATCACCCTGGGAACCTTCTTAGGGTGTCTTGACAGTGCTATACTGCGATTTCCAGCCCCCAATTCAAAAGTGAAGTTTCTTAAAGAGACAGTACACTTTCATATAAAATGGCCAAAAATAACCTTATACCATTGCCCACTACAATTATAAACCCCATACATATTTAAAATCACCCTGGGAACCTTCCCAGTGTGACCTGAAAATGCTATAGTGCGATTTCCAGCCCCCAATTCAAAAGTTACGTTTCTTAAAGAGACAGTACACTTTTATATAAAATAGCCAAAAATAACCTTATACCATTGCCCACTATAATTATAAACCCCATACATATTTAAAATCACCCTGGGAACCTTCCCAGGGTGTCCTGAAAATGCTATAGTGCGATTTCCAGCCCCCAATTCAAAAGTTAAGTTTCTTAAAGAGACAGTACACTTTCATATAAAATGGCCAAAAATAACCTTATACCATTGCCCACTACAATTATAAACCCCATACATATTTATAATCACCCTGGGAACCTTCTTAGGGTGTCTTGACAGTGCTATAGTGCGATTTCCAGCCCCCAATTCAAAAGTGAAGTTTCTTAAAGAGACAGTACACTTTCATATAAAATGGCCAAAAATAAACCTTATACCATTGCCCACTACAATTATAAACCCCATACATATTTAAAATCACCCTGGGAACCTTCCCAGGGTGTCCTGAAAATGCTATAGTGCGATTTCCAGCCCCCAAATCAAAAGTGAAGTTTCTTAAAGAGACAGTACACTTTCATATAAAATGGCCAAAAATAACCTTATACCATTGCCCACTACAATTATAAACCCCATACATATTTAAAATCACCCTGGGAACCTTTTTAGGGTGTCTTGACAGTGCTATACTGCGATTTCCAGCCCCCAATTCAAAAGTGAAGTTTCTTAAAGAGACAGTACACTTTCATATAAAATGGCCAAAAATAACCTTATACCATTGCCCACTACAATTATAAACCCCATACATATTTAAAATCACCCTGGGAACCTTCCCAGGGTGACCTGAAAATGCTATAGTGCGATTTCCAGCCCCCAATTCAAAAGTTAAGTTTCTTAAAGAGACAGTACACTTTCATATAAAATGGCCAAAAATAACCTTATACCATTGCCCACTACAATTATAAACCCCATACATATTTAAAATCACCCTGGGAACCTTCTTAGGGTGTCTTGACAGTGCTGTCCTGTGATTTCCAGCCCCCAATTCAAAAGTGAAGTTTCTTAAAGAGACAGTACACTTTCATATAAAATGGCCAAAAATAACCTTATACCATTGCCCACTACAATTATAAACCCCATACATATTTAAAATCACCCTGGGATCCTTCTTATGGTGTCTTGACAGTGCTATACTGCGATTTTCAACCCCCAATTCAAAAGTGAAGTTTCTTAAAGAGACAGTACACTTTCATAGAAATTGGCCAAAAATAACCTTATACCATTGCCCACTACAATTATAAACCCCATACATATTTAAAATCACCCTGGGAACCTTCTTAGGGTGACCTGAAAATGCTATAGTGCGATTTCCAGCCCCCAATTCAAAAGTGAAGTTGCTTAAAGAGACAGTACACTTTCATATAAAATGGCCAAAAATAACCTTATACCATTGCCCACTACAATTATAAACCCCATACATATTTAAAATCACCGTTGTCCTGAAATGCTATAGTGCGATTTCCAGCCCCCAATTCAAAAGTTAAGTTTCTTAAAGAGACAGTACACTTTCATATAAAATGGCCAAAAATAACATTATACCATTGCCCACTACAATTATAAACCCCATACATATTTAAAATCACCCTGGGAACCTTCTTAGGGTGTCTTGACAGTGCTATACTGCGATTTCCAGCCCCCAATTCAAAAGTGAAGTTTCTTAAAGAGACAGTACACTTTCATATAAAATAGCCAAAAATAACCTTATACCATTGCCCACTACAATTATAAACCCCATACATATTTAAAATCACCCTGGGAACCTTCTTAGGGTGTCTTGACAGTGCTATACTGAGATTTCCAGCCCCCAATTCAAAAGTGAAGTTTCTTAAAGAGACAGTACACTTTCATATAAAATGGCCAAAAATAACCTTATACCATTGCCCACTACAATTATAAACCCCATACATATTTAAAATCACCCTGGGAACCTTCCCAGGGTGTCCTGAAAATGCTATAGTGCGATTTCCAGCCCCCAATTCAAAAGTTAAGTTTCTTAAAGAGACAGTACACTTTCATATAAAATGGCCAAAAATAACCTTATACCATTGCCCACTACAATTATAAACCCCATACATATTTAAAATCACCCTGGGAACCTTCTTAGGGTGTCTTGACAGTGCTATACTGCGATTTCCAGCCCCCAATTCAAAAGTTACGTTTCTTAAAGAGACAGTACACTTTTATATAAAATAGCCAAAAATAACCTTATACCATTGCCCACTATAATTATAAACCCCATACATATTTAAAATCACCCTGGGAACCTTCCCAGGGTGTCCTGAAAATGCTATAGTGCGATTTCCAGCCCCCAATTCAAAAGTTAAGTTTCTTAAAGAGACAGTACACTTTCATATAAAATGGCCAAAAATAACCTTATACCATTGCCCACTACAATTATAAACCCCATACATATTTATAATCACCCTGGGAACCTTCTTAGGGTGTCTTGACAGTGCTATAGTGCGATTTCCAGCCCCCAATTCAAAAGTGAAGTTTCTTAAAGAGACAGTACACTTGCATATAAAATGGCCAAAAATAAACCTTATACCATTGCCCACTACAATTATAAACCCCATACATATTTAAAATCACCCTGGGAACCTTCCCAGGGTGTCCTGAAAATGCTATAGTGCGATTTCCAGCCCCCAAATCAAAAGTGAAGTTTCTTAAAGAGACAGTACACTTTCATATAAAATGGCCAAAAATAACCTTATACCATTGCCCACTACAATTATAAACCCCATACATATTTAAAATCACCCTGGGAACCTTTTTAGGGTGTCTTGACAGTGCTATACTGCGATTTCCAGCCCCCAATTCAAAAGTGAAGTTTCTTAAAGAGACAGTACACTTTCATATAAAATGGCCAAAAATAACCTTATACCATTGCCCACTACAATTATAAACCCCATACATATTTAAAATCACCCTGGGAACCTTCCCAGGGTGACCTGAAAATGCTATAGTGCGATTTCCAGCCCCCAATTCAAAAGTTAAGTTTCTTAAAGAGACAGTACACTTTCATATAAAATGGCCAAAAATAACCTTATACCATTGCCCACTACAATTATAAACCCCATACATATTTAAAATCACCCTGGGAACCTTCTTAGGGTGTCTTGACAGTGCTGTCCTGTGATTTCCAGCCCCCAATTCAAAAGTGAAGTTTCTTAAAGAGACAGTACACTTTCATATAAAATGGCCAAAAATAACCTTATACCATTGCCCACTACAATTATAAACCCCATACATATTTAAAATCACCCTGGGATCCTTCTTATGGTGTCTTGACAGTGCTATACTGCGATTTTCAACCCCCAATTCAAAAGTGAAGTTTCTTAAAGAGACAGTACACTTTCATAGAAATTGGCCAAAAATAACCTTATACCATTGCCCACTACAATTATAAACCCCATACATATTTAAAATCACCCTGGGAACCTTCTTAGGGTGACCTGAAAATGCTATAGTGCGATTTCCAGCCCCCAATTCAAAAGTGAAGTTTCTTAAAGAGACAGTACACTTTCATATAAAATGGCCAAAAATAACCTTATACCATTGCCCACTACAATTATAAACCCCATACATATTTAAAATCACCGTTGTCCTGAAATGCTATAGTGCGATTTCCAGCCCCCAATTCAAAAGTTAAGTTTCTTAAAGAGACAGTACACTTTCATATAAAATGGCCACAAATAACATTATACCATTGCCCACTACAATTATAAACCCCATACATATTTAAAATCACCCTGGGAACCTTCTTAGGGTGTCTTGACAGTGCTATACTGCGATTTCCAGCCCCCAATTCAAAAGTGAAGTTTCTTAAAGAGACAGTACACTTTCATATAAAATAGCCAAAAATAACCTTATACCATTGCCCACTACAATTATAAACCCCATACATATTTAAAAACACCCTGGGAACCTTCTTAGGGTGTCTTGACAGTGCTATACTGAGATTTCCAGCCCCCAATTCAAAAGTGAAGTTTCTTAAAGAGACAGTACACTTTCATATAAAATGGCCAAAAATAACCTTATACCATTGCCCACTACAATTATAAACCCCATACATATTTAAAATCACCCTGGGAACCTTCCCAGGGTGTCCTGAAAATGCTATAGTGCGATTTCCAGCCCCCAATTCAAAAGTTAAGTTTCTTAAAGAGACAGTACACTTTCATATAAAATGGCCAAAAATAACCTTATACCATTGCCCACTACAATTATAAACCCCATACATATTTAAAATCACCCTGGGAACCTTCTTAGGGTGTCTTGACAGTGCTATACTGCGATTTCCAGCCCCCAATTCAAAAGTGAAGTTTCTTAAAGAGACAGTACACTTTCATATAAAATGGCCAAAAATAACCTTATACCATTGCCTACTACAATTATAAACCCCATACATATTTAAAATCACCCTGGGAACCTTCTTAGGGTGTCTTGACAGTGCTATACTGCGATTTCCAGCCCCCAATTCAAAAGTGAAGTTTCTTAAAGAGACAGTACACTTTCATATAAAATGGCCAAAAATAACCTTATACCATTACCCACTACAATTATAAACCCCATACATATTTAAAATCACCCTGGGAACCTTCTTAGGGTGTCTTGACAGTGCTATACTGCGATTTCCAGCCCCCAATTCAAAAGTGAAGTTTCTTAAAGAGACAGTACACTTTCATATAAAATGGCCAAAAATAACCTTATACCATTGCCCACTACAATTATAAACCCCATACATATTTAAAATCACCCTGGGAACCTTCTTAGGGTGTCTTGACAGTGCTATACTGCGATTTCCAGCCCCCAATTCAAAAGTGAAGTTTCTTAAAGAGACAGTACACTTTCATATAAAATGGCCAAAAATAACCTTATACCATTGCCTACTACAATTATAAACCCCATACATATTTAAAATCACCCTGGGAACCTTCTTAGGGTGTCTTGACAGTGCTATACTGCGATTTCCAGCCCCCAATTCAAAAGTGAAGTTTCTTAAAGAGACAGTACACTTTCATATAAAATGGCCAAAAATAACCTTATACCATTACCCACTACAATTATAAACCCCATACATATTTAAAATCACCCTGGGAACCTTCTTAGGGTGTCTTGACAGTGCTATACTGCGATTTCCAGCCCCCAATTCAAAAGTGAAGTTTCTTAAAGAGACAGTACACTTTCATATAAAATGGCCAAAAATAACCTTATACCATTGCCCACTACAATTATAAACCCCATACATATTTAAAATCACCCTGGGAACCTTCCCAGGGTGTCCTGAAAATGCTATAGTGCGATTTCCAGCCCCCAATTCAAAAGTGAAGTTTCTTAAAGAGACAGTACACTTTCATATAAAATGGCCAAAAATAACCTTATACCATTGCCCACTATAATTATAAACCCCGTACATATTTAAAATCACCCTGGGAACCTTCCCAGGGTGTCCTGAAAATGCTATAGTGCGATTTCCAGCCCCCAATTTAAAAGTTAAGTTTCTTTAAGAGACAGTACACTTTCATATAAAATGGCCAAAAATAACCTTATACCATTGCCCACTACAATTATAAACCCCATACATATTTAGCATTTTCAGGTCACCCTGGGAAGGTTCCCAGGGTGATTTTATAGTGCGATTTCCAGCCCCCAATTCAAAAGTTAAGTTTCTTAAAGAGACAGTACACTTTCATATAAAATAGCCAAAAATAACCTTATACCATTGCCCACTACAATTATAAACCCCATACATATTTAAAATCACCCTGGGAATCTTCTTAGGGTGTCTTGACAGTGCTATACTGCGATTTCCAGCCCCCAATTCAAAAGTGAAGTTTCTTAAAGAGACAGTACACTTTCATATAAAATGGCCAAAAATAACCTTATACCATTGCCCACTACAATTATAAACCCCATACATATTTAAAATCACCCTGGGAACCTTCTTAGGGTGTCTTGACAGTGCTATACTGTGATTTCCAGCCCCCAATTCAAAAGTGAAGTTTCTTAAAGAGACAGTACACTTTCATATAAAATGGCCAAAAATAACCTTTTACCATTGCCCACTACAATTATAAACCCCATACATATTTAAAATCACCCTGGGAACCTTGCCAGGGTGAGCTTAAAATGCTATAGTGCGATTTCCAGCCCCCAATTCAAAAGTGAAGTTTCTTAAAGAGACAGTACACTTTCATATAAAATGGCCAAAAATAACCTTATACCATTGCCCACTACAATTATAAACCCCATACATATTTAAAATCACCCTGGGAACCTGCTTAGGGTTTCTTGACAGTGCAATACTGCGATTTCCAGCCCCCAATTCAAAAGGTAAGTTTCTTAAAGAGACAGTACAGTTTCATATAAAATGGCCAAAAATTACCTTATACCATTGACAACTACAATTATAAACCCCATACATATTTAAAATCACCCTGGGAACCTTCTTAGGATGTCTTGACAGTGCTATACTGCGATTTCCAGCCCCCAATTCAAAAGTGAAGTTTTTTAAAGAGACAGTACACTTTCATATAAAATGGCCAAAAATAACCTTATACCATTGCCCACTACAATTATAAACCCCATACATATTTAAAATCACCCTGGGAACCTTCCCAGGGTGTCCTGAAAATGCTATAGTGCGATTTCCAGCCCCCAATTCAGAAATGAAGTTTCTTAAAGAGACAGTACACTTTCATATAAAATGGCCAAAAATAACCTTATACCATTGCCCACTACAATTATAAACCCCATACATATTTAAAATCACCCTGGGAACCTTCTTAGGGTGTCTTGACAGTGCTATACTGCGATTTCCAGCCCCCAATTCAAAAGTGAAGTTTCTTAAAGAGACAGTACACTTTCATATAAAATGGCCAAAAATAACCTTATACCATTGCCCACTACAATTATAAACCCCATACATATTTAAAATCACCCTGGGAACCTTCCCAGTGTGACCTGAAAATGCTATAGTGCGATTTCCAGCCCCCAATTCAAAAGTTACGTTTCTTAAAGAGACAGTACACTTTTATATAAAATAGCCAAAAATAACCTTATACCATTGCCCACTATAATTATAAACCCCATACATATTTAAAATCACCCTGGGAACCTTCCCAGGGTGTCCTGAAAATGCTATAGTGCGATTTCCAGCCCCCAATTCAAAAGTTAAGTTTCTTAAAGAGACAGTACACTTTCATATAAAATGGCCAAAAATAACCTTATACCATTGCCCACTACAATTATAAACCCCATACATATTTATAATCACCCTGGGAACCTTCTTAGGGTGTCTTGACAGTGCTATAGTGCGATTTCCAGCCCCCAATTCAAAAGTGAAGTTTCTTAAAGAGACAGTACACTTTCATATAAAATGGCCAAAAATAAACCTTATACCATTGCCCACTACAATTATAAACCCCATACATATTTAAAATCACCCTGGGAACCTTCCCAGGGTGTCCTGAAAATGCTATAGTGCGATTTCCAGCCCCCAAATCAAAAGTGAAGTTTCTTAAAGAGACAGTACACTTTCATATAAAATGGCCAAAAATAACCTTATACCATTGCCCACTACAATTATAAACCCCATACATATTTAAAATCACCCTGGGAACCTTTTTAGGGTGTCTTGACAGTGCTATACTGCGATTTCCAGCCCCCAATTCAAAAGTGAAGTTTCTTAAAGAGACAGTACACTTTCATATAAAATGGCCAAAAATAACCTTATACCATTGCCCACTACAATTATAAACCCCATACATATTTAAAATCACCCTGGGAACCTTCCCAGGGTGACCTGAAAATGCTATAGTGCGATTTCCAGCCCCCAATTCAAAAGTTAAGTTTCTTAAAGAGACAGTACACTTTCATATAAAATGGCCAAAAATAACCTTATACCATTGCCCACTACAATTATAAACCCCATACATATTTAAAATCACCCTGGGAACCTTCTTAGGGTGTCTTGACAGTGCTGTCCTGTGATTTCCAGCCCCCAATTCAAAAGTGAAGTTTCTTAAAGAGACAGTACACTTTCATATAAAATGGCCAAAAATAACCTTATACCATTGCCCACTACAATTATAAACCCCATACATATTTAAAATCACCCTGGGATCCTTCTTATGGTGTCTTGACAGTGCTATACTGCGATTTTCAACCCCCAATTCAAAAGTGAAGTTTCTTAAAGAGACAGTACACTTTCATAGAAATTGGCCAAAAATAACCTTATACCATTGCCCACTACAATTATAAACCCCATACATATTTAAAATCACCCTGGGAACCTTCTTAGGGTGACCTGAAAATGCTATAGTGCGATTTCCAGCCCCCAATTCAAAAGTGAAGTTTCTTAAAGAGACAGTACACTTTCATATAAAATGGCCAAAAATAACCTTATACCATTGCCCACTACAATTATAAACCCCATACATATTTAAAATCACCGTTGTCCTGAAATGCTATAGTGCGATTTCCAGCCCCCAATTCAAAAGTTAAGTTTCTTAAAGAGACAGTACACTTTCATATAAAATGGCCAAAAATAACATTATACCATTGCCCACTACAATTATAAACCCCATACATATTTAAAATCACCCTGGGAACCTTCTTAGGGTGTCTTGACAGTGCTATACTGCGATTTCCAGCCCCCAATTCAAAAGTGAAGTTTCTTAAAGAGACAGTACACTTTCATATAAAATAGCCAAAAATAACCTTATACCATTGCCCACTACAATTATAAACCCCATACATATTTAAAATCACCCTGGGAACCTTCCCAGGGTGTCCTGAAAATGCTATAGTGCGATTTCCAGCCCCCAATTCAAAAGTTAAGTTTCTTAAAGAGACAGTACACTTTCATATAAAATGGCCAAAAATAACCTTATACCATTGCCCACTACAATTATAAACCCCATACATATTTAAAATCACCCTGGGAACCTTCTTAGGGTGTCTTGACAGTGCTATACTGCGATTTCCAGCCCCCAATTCAAAAGTTACGTTTCTTAAAGAGACAGTACACTTTTATATAAAATAGCCAAAAATAACCTTATACCATTGCCCACTATAATTATAAACCCCATACATATTTAAAATCACCCTGGGAACCTTCCCAGGGTGTCCTGAAAATGCTATAGTGCGATTTCCAGCCCCCAATTCAAAAGTTAAGTTTCTTAAAGAGACAGTACACTTTCATATAAAATGGCCAAAAATAACCTTATACCATTGCCCACTACAATTATAAACCCCATACATATTTATAATCACCCTGGGAACCTTCTTAGGGTGTCTTGACAGTGCTATAGTGCGATTTCCAGCCCCCAATTCAAAAGTGAAGTTTCTTAAAGAGACAGTACACTTTCATATAAAATGGCCAAAAATAAACCTTATACCATTGCCCACTACAATTATAAACCCCATACATATTTAAAATCACCCTGGGAACCTTCCCAGGGTGTCCTGAAAATGCTATAGTGCGATTTCCAGCCCCCAAATCAAAAGTGAAGTTTCTTAAAGAGACAGTACACTTTCATATAAAATGGCCAAAAATAACCTTATACCATTGCCCACTACAATTATAAACCCCATACATATTTAAAATCACCCTGGGAACCTTTTTAGGGTGTCTTGACAGTGCTATACTGCGATTTCCAGCCCCCAATTCAAAAGTGAAGTTTCTTAAAGAGACAGTACACTTTCATATAAAATGGCCAAAAATAACCTTATACCATTGCCCACTACAATTATAAACCCCATACATATTTAAAATCACCCTGGGAACCTTCCCAGGGTGACCTGAAAATGCTATAGTGCGATTTCCAGCCCCCAATTCAAAAGTTAAGTTTCTTAAAGAGACAGTACACTTTCATATAAAATGGCCAAAAATAACCTTATACCATTGCCCACTACAATTATAAACCCCATACATATTTAAAATCACCCTGGGAACCTTCTTAGGGTGTCTTGACAGTGCTGTCCTGTGATTTCCAGCCCCCAATTCAAAAGTGAAGTTTCTTAAAGAGACAGTACACTTTCATATAAAATGGCCAAAAATAACCTTATACCATTGCCCACTACAATTATAAACCCCATACATATTTAAAATCACCCTGGGAACCTTCCCAGGGTGTCCTGAAAATGCTATAGTGCGATTTCCAGCCCCCAATTCAAAAGTTAAGTTTCTTAAAGAGACAGTACACTTTCATATAAAATGGCCAAAAATAACCTTATACCATTGCCCACTACAATTATAAACCCCATACATATTTAAAATCACCCTGGGAACCTTCTTAGGGTGTCTTGACAGTGCTATACTGCGATTTCCAGCCCCCAATTCAAAAGTGAAGTTTCTTAAAGAGACAGTACACTTTCATATAAAATGGCCAAAAATAACCTTATACCATTGCCTACTACAATTATAAACCCCATACATATTTAAAATCACCCTGGGAACCTTCTTAGGGTGTCTTGACAGTGCTATACTGCGATTTCCAGCCCCCAATTCAAAAGTGAAGTTTCTTAAAGAGACAGTACACTTTCATATAAAATGGCCAAAAATAACCTTATACCATTACCCACTACAATTATAAACCCCATACATATTTAAAATCACCCTGGGAACCTTCTTAGGGTGTCTTGACAGTGCTATACTGCGATTTCCAGCCCCCAATTCAAAAGTGAAGTTTCTTAAAGAGACAGTACACTTTCATATAAAATGGCCAAAAATAACCTTATACCATTGCCCACTACAATTATAAACCCCATACATATTTAAAATCACCCTGGGAACCTTCTTAGGGTGTCTTGACAGTGCTATACTGCGATTTCCAGCCCCCAATTCAAAAGTGAAGTTTCTTAAAGAGACAGTACACTTTCATATAAAATGGCCAAAAATAACCTTATACCATTGCCTACTACAATTATAAACCCCATACATATTTAAAATCACCCTGGGAACCTTCTTAGGGTGTCTTGACAGTGCTATACTGCGATTTCCAGCCCCCAATTCAAAAGTGAAGTTTCTTAAAGAGACAGTACACTTTCATATAAAATGGCCAAAAATAACCTTATACCATTACCCACTACAATTATAAACCCCATACATATTTAAAATCACCCTGGGAACCTTCTTAGGGTGTCTTGACAGTGCTATACTGCGATTTCCAGCCCCCAATTCAAAAGTGAAGTTTCTTAAAGAGACAGTACACTTTCATATAAAATGGCCAAAAATAACCTTATACCATTGCCCACTACAATTATAAACCCCATACATATTTAAAATCACCCTGGGAACCTTCCCAGGGTGTCCTGAAAATGCTATAGTGCGATTTCCAGCCCCCAATTCAAAAGTGAAGTTTCTTAAAGAGACAGTACACTTTCATATAAAATGGCCAAAAATAACCTTATACCATTGCCCACTATAATTATAAACCCCGTACATATTTAAAATCACCCTGGGAACCTTCCCAGGGTGTCCTGAAAATGCTATAGTGCGATTTCCAGCCCCCAATTTAAAAGTTAAGTTTCTTTAAGAGACAGTACACTTTCATATAAAATGGCCAAAAATAACCTTATACCATTGCCCACTACAATTATAAACCCCATACATATTTAGCATTTTCAGGTCACCCTGGGAAGGTTCCCAGGGTGATTTTATAGTGCGATTTCCAGCCCCCAATTCAAAAGTTAAGTTTCTTAAAGAGACAGTACACTTTCATATAAAATAGCCAAAAATAACCTTATACCATTGCCCACTACAATTATAAACCCCATACATATTTAAAATCACCCTGGGAATCTTCTTAGGGTGTCTTGACAGTGCTATACTGCGATTTCCAGCCCCCAATTCAAAAGTGAAGTTTCTTAAAGAGACAGTACACTTTCATATAAAATGGCCAAAAATAACCTTATACCATTGCCCACTACAATTATAAACCCCATACATATTTAAAATCACCCTGGGAACCTTCTTAGGGTGTCTTGACAGTGCTATACTGTGATTTCCAGCCCCCAATTCAAAAGTGAAGTTTCTTAAAGAGACAGTACACTTTCATATAAAATGGCCAAAAATAACCTTATACCATTGCCCACTACAATTATAAACCCCATACATATTTAAAATCACCCTGGGAACCTTGCCAGGGTGACCTTAAAATGCTATAGTGCGATTTCCAGCCCCCAATTCAAAAGTGAAGTTTCTTAAAGAGACAGTACACTTTCATATAAAATGGCCAAAAATAACCTTATACCATTGCCCACTACAATTATAAACCCCATACATATTTAAAATCACCCTGGGAACCTGCTTAGGGTTTCTTGACAGTGCAATACTGCGATTTCCAGCCCCCAATTCAAAAGGTAAGTTTCTTAAAGAGACAGTACAGTTTCATATAAAATGGCCAAAAATTACCTTATACCATTGACAACTACAATTATAAACCCCATACATATTTAAAATCACCCTGGGAACCTTCTTAGGATGTCTTGACAGTGCTATACTGCGATTTCCAGCCCACAATTCAAAAGTGAAATTTCTTAAAGAGACAGTACACTTTCATATAAAATGGCCAAAAATAACCTTATACCATTGACAACTACAATTATAAACCCCATACATATTTAAAATCACCATGGGAACCTTCCCAGGGTGTCCTGAAAATGCTATACTGCGATTTCCAGCCCACAATTCAAAAGTGAAATTCCTTAAAGAGACAGTACACTTTCATATAAAATGGCCAAAAATAACCTTATATCATTGCCCACTACAATTATAAACCCCATACATATTTAAAATCACCCTGGGAACCTTCTTAGGATGTCTTGACAGTGCTATACTGCGATTTCCAGCCCCCAATTCAAAAGTGAAATTTCTTAAAGAGACAGTACACTTTCATATAAAATGGCCAAAAATAACCTTTTATTATTGCCCACTACAATTATAAACCCCATACATATTTAAAATCACCCTGGGAACCTTCTTAGGGTGTCTTGACAGTGCTATACTGCGATTTCCAGCCCCCAATTCAAAAGTGAAGTTTCTTAAAGAGACAGTACACTTTCATATAAAATGGCCAAAAATAACCTTATACCATTGCCCACTACAATTATAAACCCCATACATATTTAAAATCACCCTGGGAACCTTCTTAGGGTGTCTTGACAGTGATATACTGCGATTTCCAGCCCCCAATTCAAAAGTGAAGTTTCTTAAAGAGACAGTACACTGTCATATAAAATGGCCAAAAATAACCTTATACCATTGCCCACTAAAATTATAAACCCCATACATATTTAAAATCACCCTGGGATCCTTCCCAGGGTGTCCTGTAAATGCTATACTGCGATTTCCAGCCCCCAATTCAAAATTAAAGTTTCTTAAAGAGACAGTACACTTTCATATAAAATGGCGAAAAATAACCTTATACCATTGCCCACTACAATTATAAACCCCATACATATTTAAAATCACCCTGGGAACCTTCCCAGGGTGTCCTGAAAATGCTATACTGCGAGTTCCAGCCCCCAATTCAATAGTGAAGTTTCTTAAAGAGACAGTACACTTTCATATAAAATGGCCAAAAATAACCTTATACCATTGCCCACTACAATTATAAACCCCATACATATTTAAAATCACCCTGGGAACCTTCTTAGGGTGTCTTGACAGTGCTATACTGCGATTTCCAACCCCCAATTCAAAAGTGAAGTTTCTTAAAGAGACAGTACACTTTCATATAAAATGGCCAAAAATAACCTTATACCATTGCCCACTACAATTATAAACCCCATACATATTTAAAATCACCCTGGGAACCTTCTTAGGGTGTCTTGACAGTGCTATACTGCGATTTCCAGCCCCCAATTCAAAAGGTAAGTTTCTTAAAGAGACAGTACACTTTCATATAAAATGGCCAAAAATTACCTTATACCATTGACAACTACAATTATAAACCCCATACATATTTAAAATCACCCTGGGAACCTTCTTAGGGTGTCTTGACAGTGCTATACTGCGATTTCCAGCCCACAATTCAAAAGTGATATTTCTTAAAGAGACAGTACACTTTCATATAAAGTGGCCAAAAATAACCTTATACAATTGCCCACTACAATTATAAACCCCATACATATTTAAAATCACCCTGGGAACCTTCTTAGGGTTTCTTGAAAGTGCTATACTGCGATTTCCAGCCCCCAATTCAAAAGTTTAATTTCTTAAAGAGACAGTACACTTTCATATAAAATGGCCAAAAATAACCTTATACCATGGACAACTACAATTATAAACCCCATACATATTTAAAATCACCATGGGAACCTTCCCAGGGTGTCCTGAAAATGCTATACTGCGATTTCCAGCCCACAATTCAAAAGTGAAATTCCTTAAAGAGACAGTACACTTTCATATAAAATGGCCAAAAATAACCTTATATCATTGCCCACTACAATTATAAACCCCATACATATTTAAAATCACCCTGGGAACCTTCTTAGGATGTCTTGACAGTGCTATACTGCGATTTCCAGCCCCCAATTCAATAGTGAAGTTTCTTAAAGAGACAGTACACTGTCATATAAAATGGCCAAAAATAACCTTATACCATTGCCCACTAAAATTATAAACCCCATACATATTTAAAATCACCCTGGGATCCTTCCCAGGGTGTCCTGTAAATGCTATACTGCGATTTCCAGCCCCCAATTCAATAGTGAAGTTTCTTAAAGAGACAGTACACTTTCATATAAAATGGCCAAAAATTACCTTATACCATTGACAACTACAATTATAAACCCCATACATATTTAAAATCACCCTGGGAACCTTCTTAGGGTGTCTTGACAGTGCTATACTGCGATTTCCAGCCCACAATTCAAAAGTGAAATTTCTTAAAGAGACAGTACACTTTCATATAAAATGGCCAAAAATAACCTTATACCATTGCCCACTACAATTATAAACCTCATACATATTTAAAATCACCCTGGGAACCTTCTTAGGGTGTCTTCACAGTGCTATACTGCGATTTCCAGCCCCCAATTCAAAAGTGAAGTTTCTTAAAGAGACAGTACACTTTCATATAAAATGGCCAAAAATAAACTTATACCATTGCCCACTACAATTATAAACCCCATACATATTTAAAATCACCATGGGAACCTTCCCAGGGTGTCCTGAAAATGCTATACTGCGATTTCCAGCCCACAATTCAAAAGTGAATTTTCTTAAAGAGACAGTACACTTTCATATAAAATGGCCAAAAATAACCTTATACCATTGCCCACTACAATTATAAACCCCATACATATTTAAAATCACCATGGGAACCTTCTTAGGATGTCTTGACAGTGCTATACTGCGATTTCCAGCCCACAATTCAAAAGTGAAATTTCTTAAAGAGACAGTACACTTTCATATAAAATGGCCAAAAATAACCTTATACCATTGACAACTACAATTATAAACCCCATACATATTTAAAATCACCATGGGAACCTTCCCAGGGTGTCCTGAAAATGCTATACTGCGATTTCCAGCCCACAATTCAAAAGTGAAATTCCTTAAAGAGACAGTACACTTTCATATAAAATGGCCAAAAATAACCTTATATCATTCCCCACTACAATTATAAACCCCATACATATTTAAAATCACCCTGGGAACCTTCTTAGGGTGTCTTGACAGTGATATACTGCGATTTACAGCCCACAATTCAAAAGTGAAATTTCTTAAAGAGACAGTACACTTTCATATAAAATGGCCAAAAATAACCTTATATTATTGCCCACTACAATTATAAACCCCATACATATTTAAAATCACCCTGGGAACCTTCTTAGGGTGTCTTGACAGTGATATACTGCGATTTCCAGCCCCCAATTCAAAAGTGAAGTTTCTTAAAGAGACAGTACACTGTCATATAAAATGGCCAAAAATAACCTTATACCATTGCCCACTACAATTATAAACCCCATACATATTTAAAATCACCCTGGGAACCTTCCCAGGGTGTCCTGAAAATGCTATAGTGCGATTTCCAGCCCCCAAATCAAAAGTGAAGTTTCTTAAAGAGACAGTACACTTTCATATAAAATGGCCAAAAATAACCTTATACCATTGCCCACTACAATTATAAACCCCATACATATTTAAAATCACCCTGGGAACCTTCTTAGGGTGTCTTGACAGTGCTATACTGCGATTTCCAGCCCCCAATTCAAAAGTGAAGTTTCTTAAAGAGACAGTACACTTTCATATAAAATGGCCAAAAATAACCTTATACCATTGCCCACTACAATTATAAACCCCATACATATTTAAAATCACCCTGGGAACCTTGCCAGGGTGACCTTAAAATGCTATAGTGCGATTTCCAGCCCCCAATTCAAAAGTTAAGTTTCTTAAAGAGACAGTACACTTTCATATAAAATGGCCAAAAATAACCTTATACCATTGCCCACTACAATTATAAACCTCATACATATTTAAAATCACCCTGGGAACCTTCTTAGGGTGTCTTGACAGTGCTATACTGCGATTTCCAGCCCCCAATTCAAAAGTGAAGTTTCTTAAAGAGACAGTACACTTTCATATAAAATGGCCAAAAATAACCTTATACCATTGCCCACTACAATTATAAACCCCATACATATTTAAAATCACCCTGGGAACCTTCTTAGGGTGTCTTGACAGTGCTATACTGCGATTTCCAGCCCCCAATTCAAAAGTGAAGTTTCTTAAAGAGACAGTACAGTTTCATATAAAATGGCCAAAAATTACCTTATACCATTGACAACTACAATTATAAACCCCATACATATTTAAAATCACCCTGGGAACCTTCTTAGGGTGTCTTGACAGTGCTATACTGCGATTTCCAGCCCCCAATTCAAAAGGTAAGTTTCTTAAAGAGACAGTACACTTTCATATAAAATGGCCAAAAATAACCTTATACCATTGCCCACTACAATTATAAACCCCATACATATTTAAAATCACCCTGGGAACCTTCCCAGGGTGTCCTGAAAATGCTATACTGCGAGTTCCAGCCCCCAATTCAATAGTGAAGTTTCTTAAAGAGACAGTACACTTTCATATAAAATGGCCAAAAATAACCTTATACCATTGCCCACTACAATTATAAACCCCATACATATTTAAAATCACCCTGGGAACCTTCTTAGGGTGTCTTGACAGTGCTATACTGCGATTTCCAACCCCCAATTCAAAAGTGAAGTTTCTTAAAGAGACAGTACACTTTCATATAAAATGGCCAAAAATAACCTTATACCATTGCCCACTACAATTATAAACCCCATACATATTTAAAATCACCCTGGGAACCTTCTTAGGGTGTCTTGACAGTGCTATACTGCGATTTCCAGCCCCCAATTCAAAAGGTAAGTTTCTTAAAGAGACAGTACACTTTCATATAAAATGGCCAAAAATTACCTTATACCATTGACAACTACAATTATAAACCCCATACATATTTAAAATCACCCTGGGAACCTTCTTAGGGTGTCTTGACAGTGCTATACTGCGATTTCCAGCCCACAATTCAAAAGTGAAATTTCTTAAAGAGACAGTACACTTTCATATAAAATGGCCAAAAATAACCTTATACAATTGCCCACTACAATTATAAACCCCATACATATTTAAAATCACCCTGGGAACCTTCTTAGGGTTTCTTGAAAGTGCTATACTGCGATTTCCAGCCCCCAATTCAAAAGTTTAATTTCTTAAAGAGACAGTACACTTTCATATAAAATGGCCAAAAATAACCTTATATCATTGCCCACTACAATTATAAACCCCATACATATTTAAAATCACCCTGGGAACCTTCTTAGGGTGTCTTGACAGTGCTATACTGCGATTTCCAGCCCACAATTCAAAAGTGAAATTTCTTAAAGAGACAGTACACTTTCATATAAAATGGCCAAAAATAACCTTATACCATGGACAACTACAATTATAAACCCCATACATATTTAAAATCACCATGGGAACCTTCCCAGGGTGTCCTGAAAATGCTATACTGCGATTTCCAGCCCACAATTCAAAAGTGAAATTCCTTAAAGAGACAGTACACTTTCATATAAAATGGCCAAAAATAACCTTATATCATTGCCCACTACAATTATAAACCCCATACATATTTAAAATCACCCTGGGAACCTTATTAGGGTGTCTTGACAGTGATATACTGCGATTTCCAGCCCCCAATTCAAAAGTGAAGTTTCTTAAAGAGACAGTACACTGTCATATAAAATGGCCAAAAATAACCTTATACCATTGCCCACTAAAATTATAAACCCCATACATATTTAAAATCACCCTGGGATCCTTCCCAGGGTGTCCTGTAAATGCTGTACTGCGATTTCCAGCCCCCAATTCAATAGTGAAGTTTCTTAAAGAGACAGTACACTTTCATATAAAATGGCCAAAAATTACCTTATACCATTGACAACTACAATTATAAACCCCATACATATTTAAAATCACCCTGGGAACCTTCTTAGGGTGTCTTGACAGTGCTATACTGCGATTTCCAGCCCACAATTCAAAAGTGAAATTTCTTAAAGAGACAGTACACTTTCATATAAAATGGCCAAAAATAACCTTATACCATTGACAACTAAAATTATAAACCCCATACATATTTAAAATCACCCTGGGAACCTTCTTAGGGTGTCTTGACAGTGCTATACTGCGATTTCCAGCCCACAATTCAAAAGTGAAATTTCTTAAAGAGACAGTACACTTTCATATAAAATGGCCAAAAATAACCTTATACCATTGCCCACTACAATTATAAACCTCATACATATTTAAAATCACCCTGGGAACCTTCTTAGGGTGTCTTCACAGTGCTATACTGCGATTTCCAGCCCCCAATTCAAAAGTGAAGTTTCTTAAAGAGACAGTACACTTTCATATAAAATGGCCAAAAATAACCTTATACCATTGCCCACTACAATTATAAACCCCATACATATTTAAAATCACCATGGGAACCTTCCCAGGGTGTCCTGAAAATGCTATACTGCGATTTCCAGCCCACAATTCAAAAGTGAATTTTCTTAAAGAGACAGTACACTTTCATATAAAATGGCCAAAAATAACCTTATACCATTGCCCACTACAATTATAAACCCCATACATATTTAAAATCACCATGGGAACCTTCTTAGGATGTCTTGACAGTGCTATACTGCGATTTCCAGCCCACAATTCAAAAGTGAAATTTCTTAAAGAGACAGTACACTTTCATATAAAATGGCCAAAAATAACCTTATACCATTGCCCACTACAATTATAAACCCCATACATATTTAAAATCACCCTGGGAACCTTCTTAGGGTGTCTTGACAGTGATATACTGCGATTTACAGCCCACAATTCAAAAGTGAAATTTCTTAAAGAGACAGTACACTTTCATATAAAATGGCCAAAAATAACCTTATATTATTGCCCACTACAATTATAAACCCCATACATATTTAAAATCACCCTGGGAACCTTCTTAGGATGTCTTGACAGTGCTATACTGCGATTTCCAGCCCCCAATTCAAAAGTAAAGTTTCTTAAAGAGACAGTACCCTTTCATATAAAATGGCCAAAAATAACCTTATACCATTGCCCACTACAATTATAAACCCCATACATATTTAAAATCACCCTGGGAACCTTCTTAGGGTGTCTTGACAGTGCTATACTGCGATTTCCAGCCCCCAATTCAAAAGTGAAGTTTCTTAAAGAGACAGTACACTTTCATATAAAATGGCCAAAAATAACCTTATACCATTGCCCACTACAATTATAAACCCCATACATATTTAAAATCACCCTGGGAACCTTCTTAGGGTGTCTTGACAGTGATATACTGCGATTTCCAGCCCCCTATTCAAAAGTGAAGTTTCTTAAAGAGACAGTACACTGTCATATAAAATGGCCAAAAATAACCTTATACCATTGCCCACTACAATTATAAACCTCATACATATTTAAAATCACCCTGGGAACCTTCCCAGGGTGTCCTGAAAATGCTATAGTGCGATTTCCAGCCCCCAAATCAAAAGTGAAGTTTCTTAAAGAGACAGTACACTTTCATATAAAATGGCCAAAAATAACCTTATACCATTGCCCACTACAATTATAAACCCCATACATATTTAAAATCACCCTGGGAACCTTGCCAGGGTGACCTTAAAATGCTATAGTGCGATTTCCAGCCCCCAATTCAAAAGTGAAATTTCTTAAAGAGACAGTACACTTTCATATAAAATGGCCAAAAATAACCTTATACCATTGACAACTACAATTATAAACCCCATACATATTTAAAATCACCATGGGAACCTTCCCAGGGTGTCCTGAAAATGCTATACTGCGATTTCCAGCCCACAATTCAAAAGTGAAATTCCTTAAAGAGACAGTACACTTTCATATAAAATGGCCAAAAATAACCTTATATCATTGCCCACTACAATTATAAACCCCATACATATTTAAAATCACCCTGGGAACCTTCTTAGGATGTCTTGACAGTGCTATACTGCGATTTCCAGCCCCCAATTCAAAAGTGAAATTTCTTAAAGAGACAGTACACTTTCATATAAAATGGCCAAAAATAACCTTATATTATTGCCCACTACAATTATAAACCCCATACATATTTAAAATCACCCTGGGATCCTTCCCAGGGTGTCCTGTAAATGCTATACTGCGATTTCCAGCCCCCAATTCAAAATTAAAGTTTCTTAAAGAGACAGTACACTTTCATATAAAATGGCCAAAAATAACCTTATACAATTGCCCACTACAATTATAAACCCCATACATATTTAAAATCACCCTGGGAACCTTCTTAGGGTGTCTTGACAGTGCTATACTGCGATTTCCAGCCCACAATTCAAAAGTGAAATTTCTTAAAGAGACAGTACACTTTCATATAAAATGGCCAAAAATAACCTTATACAATTGCCCACTACAATTATAAACCCCATACATATTTAAAATCACCCTGGGAACCTTCTTAGGGTTTCTTGACAGTGCTATACTGCGATATCCAGCCCCCAATTCAAAAGTTTAATTTCTTAAAGAGACAGTACACTTTCATATAAAATGGCCAAAAATAACCTTATATCATTGCCCACTACAATTATAAACCCCATACATATTTAAAATCACCCTGGGAACCTTCTTAGGGTGTCTTGACAGTGCTATACTGCGATTTCCAGCCCACAATTCAAAAGTGAAATTTCTTAAAGAGACAGTACACTTTCATATAAAATGGCCAAAAATAACCTTATACCATGGACAACTACAATTATAAACCCCATACATATTTAAAATCACCATGGGAACCTTCTCAGGGTGTCCTGAAAATGCTATACTGCGATTTCCAGCCCACAATTCAAAAGTGAAATTCCTTAAAGAGACAGTACACTTTCATATAAAATGGCCAAAAATAACCTTATATCATTGCCCACTACAATTATAAACCCCATACATATTTAAAATCACCCTGGGAACCTTCTTAGGGTGTCTTGACAGTGATATACTGCGATTTCCAGCCCCCAATTCAAAAGTGAAGTTTCTTAAAGAGACAGTACACTGTCATATAAAATGGCCAAAAATAACCTTATACCATTGCCCACTAAAATTATAAACCCCATACATATTTAAAATCACCCTGGGATCCATCCCAGGGTGTCCTGTAAATGCTATACTGCGATTTTCAGCCCCCAATTCAATCGTGAAGTTTCTTAAAGAGACAGTACACTTTCATATAAAATGGCCAAAAATTACCTTATACCATTGACAACTACAATTATAAACCCCATACATATTTAAAATCACCCTGGGAACCTTCTTAGGGTGTCTTGACAGTGCTATACTGCGATTTCCAGCCCACAATTCAAAAGTGAAATTTCTTAAAGAGACAGTACACTTTCATATAAAATGGCCAAAAATAACCTTATACCATTGACAACTAAAATTATAAACCCCATACATATTTAAAATCACCCTGGGAACCTTCTTAGGGTGTCTTGACAGTGCTATACTGCGATTTCCAGCCCACAATTCAAAAGTGAAATTTCTTAAAGAGACAGTACACTTTCATATAAAATGGCCAAAAATAACCTTATACCATTGCCCACTACAATTATAAACCTCATACATATTTAAAATCACCCTGGGAACCTTCTTAGGGTGTCTTGACAGTGCTATACTGCGATTTCCAGCCCCCAATTCAAAAGTGAAGTTTCTTAAAGAGACAGTACACTTTCATATAAAATGGCCAAAAATAAACTTATACCATTGCCCACTACAATTATAAACCCCATACATATTTAAAATCACCCTGGGAACCTTCTTAGGATGTCTTGACAGTGCTATACTGCGATTTCCAGCCCACAATTCAAAAGTGAAATTTCTTAAAGAGACAGTACACTTTCATATAAAATGGCCAAAAATAACCTTATACCATTGACAACTACAATTATAAACCCCATACATATTTAAAATCACCATGGGAACCTTCCCAGGGTGTCCTGAAAATGCTATACTGCGATTTCCAGCCCACAATTCAAAAGTGAAATTCCTTAAAGAGACAGTACACTTTCATATAAAATGGCCAAAAATAACCTTATATCATTGCCCACTACAATTATAAACCCCATACATATTTAAAATCACCCTGGGAACCTTCTTAGGGTGTCTTGACAGTGATATACTGCGATTTACAGCCCACAATTCAAAAGTGAAATTTCTTAAAGAGACAGTACACTTTCATATAAAATGGCCAAAAATAACCTTATATTATTGCCCACTACAATTATAAACCCCATACATATTTAAAATCACCCTGGGAACCTTCTTAGGATGTCTTGACAGTGCTATACTGCGATTTCCAGCCCCCAATTCAAAAGTAAAGTTTCTTAAAGAGACAGTACCCTTTCATATAAAATGGCCAAAAATAACCTTATACCATTGCCCACTACAATTATAAACCCCATACATATTTAAAATCACCCTGGGAACCTTCTTAGGGTGTCTTGACAGTGCTATACTGCGATTTCCAGCCCCCAATTCAAAAGTGAAGTTTCTTAAAGAGACAGTACACTTTCATATAAAATGGCCAAAAATAACCTTATACCATTGCCCACTACAATTATAAACCCCATACATATTTAAAATCACCCTGGGAACCTTCTTAGGGTGTCTTGACAGTGATATACTGCGATTTCCAGCCCCCAATTCAAAAGTGAAGTTTCTTAAAGAGACAGTACACTGTCATATAAAATGGCCAAAAATAACCTTATACCATTGCCCACTAAAATTATAAACCCCATACATATTTAAAATCACCCTGGGATCCTTCCCAGGGTGTCCTGTAAATGCTATACTGCGATTTCCAGCCCCCAATTCAAAATTAAAGTTTCTTAAAGAGACAGTACACTTTCATATAAAATGGCCAAAAATAACCTTATACCATTGCCCACTACAATTATAAACCCCATACATATTTAAAATCACCCTGGGAACCTTCCCAGGGTGTCATGAAAATGCTATACTGCGAGTTCCAGCCCCCAATTCAATAGTGAAGTTTCTTAAAGAGACAGTACACTTTCATATAAAATGGCCAAAAATAACCTTATACCATTGCCCACTACAATTATAAACCCCATACATATTTAAAATCACCCTGGGAACCTTCTTAGGGTGTCTTGACAGTGCTATACTGCGATTTCCAACCCCCAATTCAAAAGTGAAGTTTCTTAAAGAGACAGTACACTTTCATATAAAATGGCCAAAAATTACCTTATACCATTGACAACTACAATTATAAACCCCATACATATTTAAAATCACCCTGGGAACCTTCTTAGGGTGTCTTGACAGTGCTATACTGCGATTTCCAGCCCACAATTCAAAAGTGAAATTTCTTAAAGAGACAGTACACTTTCATATAAAATGGCCAAAAATAACCTTATACCATTGCCCACTACAATTATAAACCCCATACATATTTAAAATCACCCTGGGAACCTTCCCAGGGTGTCATGAAAATGCTATACTGCGAGTTCCAGCCCCCAATTCAATAGTGAAGTTTCTTAAAGAGACAGTACACTTTCATATAAAATGGCCAAAAATAACCTTATACCATTGCCCACTACAATTATAAACCCCATACATATTTAAAATCACCCTGGGAACCTTCTTAGGGTGTCTTGACAGTGCTATACTGCGATTTCCAACCCCCAATTCAAAAGTGAAGTTTCTTAAAGAGACAGTACACTTTCATATAAAATGGCCAAAAATTACCTTATACCATTGACAACTACAATTATAAACCCCATACATATTTAAAATCACCCTGGGAACCTTCTTAGGGTGTCTTGACAGTGCTATACTGCGATTTCCAGCCCACAATTCAAAAGTGAAATTTCTTAAAGAGACAGTACACTTTCATATAAAATGGCCAAAAATAACCTTATACCATTGCCCACTACAATTATAAACCCCATACATATTTCAAATCACCCTGGGAACCTTCTTAGGGTTTCTTGACAGTGCTATACTGCGATTTCCAGCCCCCAATTCAAAAGTTTAATTTCTTAAAGAGACAGTACACTTTCATATAAAATGGCCAAAAATAACCTTATACCATTGCCCACTACAATTATAAACCCCATACATATTTAAAATCACCCTGGGAACCTTCTTAGGGTGTCTTGACAGTGCTATACTGCGATTTCCAGCCCACAATTCAAAAGTGAAATTTCTTAAAGAGTTAGTACACTTTCATATAAAATGGCCAAAAATAACCTTATACCATGGACAACTACAATTATAAACCCCATACATATTTAAAATCACCATGGGAACCTTCCCAGGGTGTCCTGAAAATGCTATACTGCGATTTCCAGCCCACAATTCAAAAGTGAAATTCCTTAAAGAGACAGTACACTTTCATATAAAATGGCCAAAAATAACCTTATATCATTGCCCACTACAATTATAAACCCCATACATATTTAAAATCACCCTGGGAACCTTCTTAGGGTGTCTTGACAGTGATATACTGCGATTTCCAGCCCCCTATTCAAAAGTGAAGTTTCTTAAAGAGACAGTACACTGTCATATAAAATGGCCAAAAATAACCTTATACCATTGCCCACTAAAATTATAAACCCCATACATATTTAAAATCACCCTGGGATCCTTCCCAGGGTGTCCTGTAAATGCTATACTGCGATTTCCAGCCCCCAATTCAATAGTGAAGTTTCTTAAAGAGACAGTACACTTTCATATAAAATGGCCAAAAATTACCTTATACCATTGACAACTACAATTATAAACCCCATACATATTTAAAATCACCCTGGGAACCTTCTTAGGGTGTCTTGACAGTGCTATACTGCGATTTCCAGCCCACAATTCAAAAGTGAAATTTCTTAAAGAGACAGTACACTTTCATATAAAATGGCCAAAAATAACCTTATACCATTGACAACTAAAATTATAAACCCCATACATATTTAAAATCACCCTGGGAACCTTCTTAGGGTGTCTTGACAGTGCTATACTGCGATTTCCAGCCCACAATTCAAAAGTGAAATTTCTTAAAGAGACAGTACACTTTCATTTAAAATGGCCAAAAATAACCTTATATCATTGCCCACTACAATTATAAACCCCATACATATTTAAAATCACCCTGGGAACCTTCTTAGGGTGTCTTGACAGTGCTATACTGCGATTTCCAGCCCACAATTCAAAAGTGAATTTTCTTAAAGAGACAGTACACTTTCATATAAAATGGCCAAAAATAAACTTATACCATTGCCCACTACAATTATAAACCCCATACATATTTAAAATCACCATGGGAACCTTCCCAGGGTGTCCTGAAAATGCTATACTGCGATTTCCAGCCCACAATTCAAAAGTGAATTTTCTTAAAGAGACAGTACACTTTCATATAAAATGGCCAAAAATAACCTTATACCATTGCCCACTACAATTATAAACCCCATACATATTTAAAATCACCCTGGGAACCTTCTTAGGGTGTCTTGACAGTGCTATACTGCGATATCCAACCCCCAATTCAAAAGTGAAGTTTCTTAAAGAGACAGTACACTTTCATATAAAATGGCCAAGAATAACCTTATACCATTGCCCACTACAATTATAAACCCCATACATATTTAAAATCACCCTGGGAACCTGCTTAGGGTTTCCTGACAGTGCAATACTGCGATTTCCAGCCCCCAATTCAAAAGGTAAGTTTCTTAAAGAGACAGTACAGTTTCATATAAAATGGCCAAAAATTACCTTATACCATTGACAACTACAATTATAAACCCCATACATATTTAAAATCACCCTGGGAACCTTCTTAGGATGTCTTGACAGTGCTATACTGCGATTTCCAGCCCACAATTCAAAAGTGAAATTTCTTAAAGAGACAGTACACTTTCATATAAAATGGCCAAAAATAACCTTATACCATTGACAACTACAATTATAAACCCCATACATATTTAAAATCACCATGGGAACCTTCCCAGGGTGTCCTGAAAATGCTATACTGCGATTTCCAGCCCACAATTCAAAAGTGAAATTCCTTAAAGAGACAGTACACTTTCATATAAAATGGCCAAAAATAACCTTATATCATTGCCCACTACAATTATAAACCCCATACATATTTAAAATCACCCTGGGAACCTTCTTAGGGTGTCTTGACAGTGCTATACTGCGATTTCCAGCCCCCAATTCAAAAGTGAAATTTCTTAAAGAGACAGTACACTTTCATATAAAATGGCCAAAAATAACCTTATATTAATGCCCACTACAATTATAAACCCCATACATATTTAAAATCACCCTGGGAACCTTCTTAGGATGTCTTGACAGTGCTATACTGCGATTTCCAGCCCCCAATTCAAAAGTAAAGTTTCTTAAAGAGACAGTACCCTTTCATATAAAATGGCCAAAAATAACCTTATACCATTGCCCACTACAATTATAAACCCCATACATATTTAAAATCACCCTGGGAACCTTCTTAGGGTGTCTTGACAGTGATATACTGCGATTTCCAGCCCCCAATTCAAAAGTGAAGTTTCTTAAAGAGACAGTACACTGTCATATAAAATGGCCAAAAATAACCTTATATCATTGCCCACTAAAATTATAAACCCCATACACATTTAAAATCACCCTGGGATCCTTCCCAGGGTGTCCTGTAAATGCTATACTGCGATTTCCAGCCCCCAATTCAAAATTAAAGTTTCTTAAAGAGACAGTACACTTTCATATAAAATGGCCAAAAATAACCTTATACCATTGCCCACTACAATTATAAACCCCATACATATTTAAAATCACCCTGGGAACCTTCCCAGGGTGTCCTGAAAATGCTATACTGCGAGTTCCAGCCCCCAATTCAATAGTGAAGTTTCTTAAAGAGACAGTACACTTTCATATAAAATGGCCAAAAATAACCGTATACCATTGCCCACTACAATTATAAACCCCATACATAATTAAAATCATCCTGGGAACCTTCTTAGGGTGTCTTGACAGTGCTATACTGCGATTTCCAACCCCCAATTCAAAAGTGAAGTTTCTTAAAGAGACAGTACACTTTCATATAAAATGGCCAAAAATAACCTTATACCATTGCCCACTACAATTATAAACCCCATACATATTTAAAATCACCCTGGGAACCTTCTTAGGGTGTCTTGACAGTGCTATATGCGATTTCCAGCCCCCAATTCAAAAGGTAAGTTTCTTAAAGAGACAGTACACTTTCATATAAAATGGCCAAAAATTACCTTATACCATTGACAACTACAATTATAAACCCCATACATATTTAAAATCACCCTGGGAACCTTCTTAGGGTGTCTTGACAGTGCTATACTGCGATTTCCAGCCCACAATTCAAAAGTGAAATTTCTTAAAGAGACAGTACACTTTCATATAAAATGGCCAAAAATAACCTTATACCATTGCCCACTACAATTATAAACCCCATACATATTTAAAATCACCCTGGGAACCTTCTTAGGGTTTCTTGACAATGCTATACTGCGATTTCCAGCCCCCAATTCAAAAGTTTAATTTCTTAAAGAGACAGTACACTTTCATATAAAATGGCCAAAAATAACCTTATATCATTGCCCACTACAATTATAAACCCCATACATATTTAAAATCACCCTGGGAACCTTCTTAGGGTGTCTTGACAGTGCTATACTGCGATTTCCAGCCCACAATTCAAAAGTGAAATTTCTTAAAGAGACAGTACACTTTCATATAAAATGGCCAAAAATAACCTTATACCATGGACAACTACAATTATAAACCCCATACATATTTAAAATCACCATGGGAACCTTCCCAGGGTGTCCTGAAAATGCTATACTGCGATTTCCAGCCCACAATTCAAAAGTGAAATTCCTTAAAGAGACAGTACACTTTCATATAAAATGGCCAAAAATAACCTTATATCATTGCCCACTACAATTATAAACCCCATACATATTTAAAATCACCCTGGGAACCTTCTTAGGGTTTCTTGACAGTGCAATACTGCGATTTCCAGCCCCCAATTCAAAAGGTAAGTTTCTTAAAGAGACAGTACAGTTTCATATAAAATGGCCAAAAATAACCTTATATCATTGCCCACTACAATTATAAACCCCATACATATTTAAAATCACCCTGGGAACCTTCTTAGGGTGTCTTGACAGTGATATACTGCGATTTCCAGCCCCCAATTCAAAAGTGAAGTTTCTTAAAGAGACAGTACACTGTCATATAAAATGGCCAAAAATAACCTTATACCATTGCCCACTAAAATTATAAACCCCATACATATTTAAAATCACCCTGGGATCCTTCCCAGGGTGTCCTGTAAATGCTATACTGCGATTTCCAGCCCCCAATTCAATAGTGAAGTTTCTTAAAGAGACAGTACACTTTCATATAAAATGGCCAAAAATTACCTTATACCATTGACAACTACAATTATAAACCCCATACATATTTAAAATCACCCTGGGAACCTTCTTAGGGTGTCTTGACAGTGCTATACTGCGATTTCCAGCCCACAATTCAAAAGTGAAATTTCTTAAAGAGACAGTACACTTTCATATAAAATGGCCAAAAATAACCTTATACCATTGACAACTAAAATTATAAACCCCATACATATTTAAAATCACCCTGGGAACCTTCTTAGGGTGTCTTGACAGTGCTATACTGCGATTTCCAGCCCACAATTCAAAAGTGAAATTTCTTAAAGAGACAGTACACTTTCATTTAAAATGGCCAAAAATAACCTTATATCATTGCCCACTACAATTATAAACCCCATACATATTTAAAATCACCCTGGGAACCTTCTTAGGGTGTCTTGACAGTGCTATACTGCGATTTCCAGCCCACAATTCAAAAGTGAAATTTCTTAAAGAGACAGTACACTTTCATATAAAATGGCCAAAAATAACCTTATACCATTGCCCACTAAAATTATAAACCCCATACATATTTAAAATCACCCTGGGAACCTCCCCAGGGTGTCCTGAAAATGCTATACTGCGATTTCCAGCCCCAATTCAAAAGTTAAGATTCTTAAAGAGACAGTACACTTTCATATAAAATGGCCAAAAATAACCTTATACCATTGCCCACTACAATTATAAACCCCATACATATTTAAAATCACCCTGGGAACCTTCTTAGGGTTTCTTGACAGTGCTATGCTGCGATTTCCAGCCCCCAATTCAAAAGTTTAATTTCTTAAAGAGACAGTACACTTTCATATAAAATGGCCAAAAATAACCTTATATCATTGCCCACTACAATTATAAACCCCATACATATTTAAAATCACCCTGGGAACCTTCTTAGGGTGTCTTGACAGTGCTATACTGCGATTTCCAGCCCCCAATTCAAAAGTGAAATTTCTTAAAGAGACAGTACACTTTCATATAAAATGGCCAAAAATAACTTTATATTATTGCCCACTACAATTATAAACCCCATACATATTTAAAATTACCCTGGGAACCTTCTTAGGGTGTCTTGACAGTGCTATACTGCGATTTCCAGCCCCCAATTCAAAAGTGAAATTTCTTAAAGAGACAGTACACTTTCATATAAAATGGCCAAAAATAACCTTATATTATTGCCCACTACAATTATAAACCCCATACATATTTAAAATCACCCTGGGAACCTTCTTAGGGTTTCTTGACAGTGCAATACTGCGATTTCCAGCCCCCAATTCAAAAGGTAAGTTTCTTAAAGA
The DNA here is from genome assembly GCF_046119375.1 of Phyllobates terribilis. Lineage (NCBI taxonomy): Eukaryota > Metazoa > Chordata > Amphibia > Anura > Dendrobatidae > Phyllobates > Phyllobates terribilis. Next base: position 134,846 of record NW_027364218.1, on the reverse strand, counting down.
GACAGTACAGTTTCATATAAAATGGCCAAAAATTACCTTATACCATTGACAACTACAATTATAAACCCCATACATATTTAAAATCACCTTGGGAACCTTCTTAGGATGTCTTGACAGTGCTATACTGCGATTTCCAGCCCACAATTCAAAAGTGAAATTTCTTAAAGAGACAGTACACTTTCATATAAAATGGCCCAAAATAACCTTATACCATTGACAACTACAATTATAAACCCCATACATATTTAAAATCACCATGGGAACCTTCCCAGGGTGTCCTGAAAATGCTATACTGCGATTTCCAGCCCACAATTCAAAAATGAAATTCCTTAAAGAGACAGTACACTTTCATATAAAATGGCCAAAAATAACCTTATATCATTGCCCACTACAATTATAAACCCCATACATATTTAAAATCACCCTGGGAACCTTCTTAGGGTGTCTTGACAGTGCTATACTGCGATTTCCAGCCCACAATTCAAAAGTGAAATTTCTTAAAGAGACAGTACACTTTCATATAAAATGGCCAAAAATAACCTTATATCATTGCCCACTACAATTATAAACCCCATACATATTTAAAATCACCCTGGGAACCTTCTTAGGGTGTCTTGACAGTGCTATACTGCGATTTCCAGCCCCCAATTCAAAAGTAAAGTTTCTTAAAGAGACAGTACCCTTTCATATAAAATGGCCAAAAATAACCTTATACCATTGCCCACTACAATTATAAACCCCATACATATTTAAAATCACCCTGGGAACCTTCTTAGGGTGTCTTGACAGTGCTATACTGCGATTTCCAGCCCCCAATTCAAAAGTGAAGTTTCTTAAAGAGACAGTACACTTTCATATAAAATGGCCAAAAATAAACTTATACCATTGCCCACTACGATTATAAACCCCATACATATTTAAAATCACCATGGGAACCTTCCCAGGGTGTCCTGAAAATGCTATACTGCGATTTCCAGCCCACAATTCAAAAGTGAATTTTCTTAAAGAGACAGTACACTTTCATATAAAATGGCCAAAAATAACCTTATACCATTGCCCACTAAAATTATAAACCCCATACATATTTAAAATCACCCTGGGATCCTTCCCAGGGTGTCCTGTAAATGCTATACTGCGATTTCCAGCCCCCAATTCAAAATTAAAGTTTCTTAAAGAGACAGTACACTTTCATATAAAATGGCCAAAAATAACCTTATACCATTGCCCACTACAATTATAAACCCCATACATATTTAAAATCACCCTGGGAACCTTCTTAGGGTGTATTGATAGTGCTATACTGCAATTTCCAGCCCCCAATTCAAAAGTTAAGCTTCTTAAAGAGACAGTACACTTTCATAATTAATGGCCAAAAATAAACCTTATACCATTGCCCACTACAATTATAAACCCCATACATATTTAAAATCACCCTGGGAACCTTCCCAGGGTGTACTGTAAATGCTATACTGCGATTTCCAACCCCCAATTCAAAAGTGAAGTTTCTTAAAGAGACAGTACACTTTCATATAAAATGGCCAAAAATAACCTTATACCATTGCCCACTACAATTATAAACCCCATACATATTTAAAATCACCCTGGGAACCTTCTTAGGATGTCTTGACAGTGCTATACTGCGATTTCCAGCCCACAATTCAAAAGTGAAATTTCTTAAAGAGACAGTACACTTTCATATAAAATGGCCAAAAGTAACCTTATACCATTGACAACTAAAATTATAAACCCCATACATATTTAAAATCACCCTGGAAACCTTCTTAGGGTGTCTTGACAGTGCTATACTGCGATTTCCAGCCCACAATTCAAAAGTGAAATTTCTTAAAGAGACAGTACACTTTCATATAAAATGGCCAAAAATAACCTTATATCATTGACAACTACAATTATAAACCCCATACATATTTAAAATCACCCTGGGAACCTTCTTAGGGTTTCTTGACAGTGCAATACTGCGATTTCCAGCCCCCAATTCAAAAGGTAAGTTTCTTAAAGAGACAGTACAGTTTCATATAAAATGGCCAAAAATAACCTTATACCATTGCCCACTAAAATTATAAACCCCATACATATTTAAAATCACCCTGGGATCCTTCCCAGGGTGTCCTGTAAATGCTATACTGCGATTTCCAGCCCCCAATTCAATAGTGAAGTTTCTTAAAGAGACAGTACACTTTCATATAAAATGGCCAAAAATTACCTTATACCATTGACAACTACAATTATAAACCCCATACATATTTAAAATCACCCTGGGAACCTTCTTAGGGTGTCTTGACAGTGCTATACTGCGATTTCCAGCCCACAATTCAAAAGTGAAATTTCTTAAAGAGACAGTACACTTTCATATAAAATGGCCAAAAATAACCTTATACCATTGACAACTAAAATTATAAACCCCATACATATTTAAAATCACCCTGGGAACCTTCTTAGAGTGTCTTGACAGTGCTATACTGCGATTTCCAGCCCACAATTCAAAAGTGAAATTTCTTAAAGAGACAGTACACTTTCATTTAAAATGGCCAAAAATAACCTTATATCATTGCCCACTACAATTATAAACCCCATACATATTTAAAATCACCCTGGGAACCTTCTTAGGGTGTCTTGACAGTGCTATACTGCGATTTCCAGCCCACAATTCAAAAGTGAAATTTCTTAAAGAGACAGTACACTTTCATATAAAATGGCCAAAAATAAACTTATACCATTGCCCACTACAATTATAAACCCCATACATATTTAAAATCACCATGGGAACCTTCCCAGGGTGTCCTGAAAATGCTATACTGCGATTTCCAGCCCACAATTCAAAAGTGAATTTTCTTAAAGAGACAGTACACTTTCATATAAAATGGCCAAAAATAACCTTATACCATTGCCCACTACAATTATAAACCCCATACATATTTAAAATCACCCTGGGAACCTTCTTAGGGTGTCTTGACAGTGCTATACTGCGATTTCCAACCCCCAATTCAAAAGTGAAGTTTCTTAAAGAGACAGTACACTTTCATATAAAATGGCCAAGAATAACCTTATACCATTGCCCACTACAATTATAAACCCCATACATATTTAAAATCACCCTGGGAACCTGCTTAGGGTTTCCTGACAGTGCAATACTGCGATTTCCAGCCCCCAATTCAAAAGGTAAGTTTCTTAAAGAGACAGTACAGTTTCATATAAAATGGCCAAAAATTACCTTATACCATTGACAACTACAATTATAAACCCCATACATATTTAAAATCACCCTGGGAACCTTCTTAGGATGTCTTGACAGTGCTATACTGCGATTTCCAGCCCACAATTCAAAAGTGAAATTTCTTAAAGAGACAGTACACTTTCATATAAAATGGCCAAAAATAACCTTATACCATTGACAACTACAATTATAAACCCCATACATATTTAAAATCACCATGAGAACCTTCCCAGGGTGTCCTGAAAATGCTGTACTGCGATTTCCAGCCCACAATTCAAAAGTGAAATTCCTTAAAAAGACAGTACACTTTCATATAAAATTGCCAAAAATAACCTTATATCATTGCCCACTACAATTATAAACCCCATACATATTTAAAATCACCCTGGGAACCTTCTTAGGGTGTCTTGACAGTGCTATACTGCGATTTCCAGCCCCCAATTCAAAAGTGAAATTTCTTAAAGAGACAGTACACTTTCATATAAAATGGCCAAAAATAACCTTATACCATTGCCCACTACAATTATAAACCCCATACATATTTAAAATCACCCTGGGAACCTTCTTAGGGTGTCTTGACAGTGCTATACTGTGATTTCCAGCCCCCAATTCAAAAGTAAAGTTTCTTAAAGAGACAGTACCCTTTCATATAAAATGGCCAAAAATAACCTTATACCATTGCCCACTACAATTATAAACCCCATACATATTTAAAATCACCCTGGGAACCTTCTTAGGGTGTCTTGACAGTGATATACTGCGATTTCCAGCCCCCAATTCAAAAGTGAAGTTTCTTAAAGAGACAGTACACTGTCATATAAAATGGCCAAAAATAACCTTATATCATTGCCCACTAAAATTATAAACCCCATACATATTTAAAATCACCCTGGGATCCTTCCCAGGGTGTCCTGTAAATGCTATACTGCGATTTCCAGCCCCCAATTCAAAATTAAAGTTTCTTAAAGAGACAGTACACTTTCATATAAAATGGCCAAAAATAACCTTATACCATTGCCCACTACAATTATAAACCCCATACATATTTAAAATCACCCTGGGAACCTTCCCAGGGTGTCCTGAAAATGCTATACTGCGAGTTCCAGCCCCCAATTCAATAGTGAAGTTTCTTAAAGAGACAGTACACTTTCATATAAAATGGCCAAAAATAACCGTATACCATTGCCCACTACAATTATAAACCCCATACATAATTAAAATCATCCTGGGAACCTTCTTAGGGTGTCTTGACAGTGCTATACTGCGATTTCCAACCCCCAATTCAAAAGTGAAGTTTCTTAAAGAGACAGTACACTTTCATATAAAATGGCCAAAAATAACCTTATACCATTGCCCACTACAATTATAAACCCCATACATATTTAAAATCACCCTGGGAACCTTCTTAGGTTGTCTTGACAGTGCTATATGCGATTTCCAGCCCCCAATTCAAAAGGTAAGTTTCTTAAAGAGACAGTACACTTTCATATAAAATGGCCAAAAATTACCTTATACCATTGACAACTACAATTATAAACCCCATACATATTTAAAATCACCCTGGGAACCTTCTTAGGGTGTCTTGACAGTGCTATACTGCGATTTCCAGCCCACAATTCAAAAGTGAAATTTCTTAAAGAGACAGTACACTTTCATATAAAATGGCCAAAAATAACCTTATACCATTGCCCACTACAATTATAAACCCCATACATATTTAAAATCACCCTGGGAACCTTCTTAGGGTTTCTTGACAGTGCTATACTGCGATTTCCAGCCCCCAATTCAAAAGTTTAATTTCTTAAAGAGACAGTACACTTTCATATAAAATGGCCAAAAATAACCTTATATCATTGCCCACTACAATTATAAACCCCATACATATTTAAAATCACCCTGGGAACCTTCTTAGGGTGTCTTGACAGTGATATACTGCGATTTCCAGCCCACAATTCAAAAGTGAAATTTCTTAAAGAGACAGTACACTTTCATATAAAATGGCCAAAAATAACCTTATACCATTGCCCACTAAAATTATAAACCCCATACATATTTAAAATCACCCTGGGAACCTCCCCAGGGTGTCCTGAAAATGCTATACTGCGATTTCCAGCCCCAATTCAAAAGTTAAGATTCTTAAATAGACAGTACACTTTCATATAAAATGGCCAAAAATAACCTTATACCATTGCCCACTACAATTATAAACCCCATACATATTTAAAATCACCCTGGGAACCTTCTTAGGGTTTCTTGACAGTGCTATGCTGCGATTTCCAGCCCCCAATTCAAAAGTTTAATTTCTTAAAGAGACAGTACACTTTCATATAAAATGGCCAAAAATAACCTTATATCATTGCCCACTACAATTATAAACCCCATACATATTTAAAATCACCCTGGGAACCTTCTTAGGGTGTCTTGACAGTGCTATACTGCGATTTCCAGCCCCCAATTCAAAAGTGAAATTTCTTAAAGAGACAGTACACTTTCATATAAAATGGCCAAAAATAACCTTATATTATTGCCCACTACAATTATAAACCCCATACATATTTAAAATTACCCTGGGAACCTTCTTAGGGTGTCTTGACAGTGCTATACTGCGATTTCCAGCCCCCAATTCAAAAGTGAAATTTCTTAAAGAGACAGTACACTTTCATATAAAATGGCCAAAAATAACCTTATATTATTGCCCACTACAATTATAAACCCCATACATATTTAAAATCACCCTGGGAACCTTCTTAGGGTTTCTTGACAGTGCAATACTGCGATTTCCAGCCCCCAATTCAATAGGTAAGTTTCTTAAAGAGACAGTACAGTTTCATATAAAATGGCCAAAAATTACCTTATACCATTGACAACTACAATTATAAACCCCATACATATTTAAAATCACCCTGGGAACCTTCTTAGGATGTCTTGACAGTGCTATACTGCGATTTCCAGCCCACAATTCAAAAGTGAAATTTCTTAAAGAGACAGTACACTTTCATATAAAATGGCCAAAAATAACCTTATACCATTGACAACTACAATTATAAACCCCATATTTAAAATCACCATGGGAACCTTCCCAGGGTGTCCTGAAAATGCTATACTGCGATTTCCAGCCCACAATTCAAAAGTGAAATTCCTTAAAGAGACAGTACACTTTCATATAAAATGGCCAAAAATAACCTTATATCATTGCCCACTACAATTATAAACCCCATACATATTTAAAATCACCCTGGGAACCTTCTTAGGGTGTCTTGACAGTGCTATACTGCGATTTCCAGCCCACAATTCAAAAGTGAAATTTCTTAAAGAGACAGTACACTTTCATATAAAATGGCCAAAAATAACCTTATATCATTGCCCACTACAATTATAAACCCCATACATATTTAAAATCACCCTGGGAACCTTCTTAGGGTGTCTTGACAGTGCTATACTGCGATTTCCAGCCCCCAATTCAAAAGTAAAGTTTCTTAAAGAGACAGTACCCTTTCATATAAAATGGCCAAAAATAACCTTATACCATTGCCCACTACAATTATAAACCCCATACATATTTAAAATCACCCTGGGAACCTTCTTAGGGTGTCTTGACAGTGCTATACTGCGATTTCCAGCCCCCAATTCAAAAGTGAAGTTTCTTAAAGAGACAGTACACTTTCATATAAAATGGCCAAAAATAAACTTATACCATTGCCCACTACGATTATAAACCCCATACATATTTAAAATCACCATGGGAACCTTCCCAGGGTGTCCTGAAAATGCTATACTGCGATTTCCAGCCCACAATTCAAAAGTGAATTTTCTTAAAGAGACAGTACACTTTCATATAAAATGGCCAAAAATAACCTTATACCATTGCCCACTAAAATTATAAACCCCATACATATTTAAAATCACCCTGGGATCCTTCCCAGGGTGTCCTGTAAATGCTATACTGCGATTTCCAGCCCCCAATTCAAAATTAAAGTTTCTTAAAGAGACAGTACACTTTCATATAAAATGGCCAAAAATAACCTTATACCATTGCCCACTACAATTATAAACCCCATACATATTTAAAATCACCCTGGGAACCTTCTTAGGGTGTCTTGACAGTGCTATACTGCAATTTCCAGCCCCCAATTCAAAAGTTAAGCTTCTTAAAGAGACAGTACACTTTCATAATTAATGGCCAAAAATAAACCTTATACCATTGCCCACTACAATTATAAACCCCATACATATTTAAAATCACCCTGGGAACCTTCCCAGGGTGTACTGTAAATGCTATACTGCGATTTCCAACCCCCAATTCAAAAGTGAAGTTTCTTAAAGAGACAGTACACTTTCATATAAAATGGCCAAAAATAACCTTATACCATTGCCCACTACAATTATAAACCCCATACATAATTAAAATCACCCTGGGAACCTTCTTAGGATGTCTTGACAGTGCTATACTGCGATTTCCAGCCCACAATTCAAAAGTGAAATTTCTTAAAGAGACAGTACACTTTCATATAAAATGGCCAAAAGTAACCTTATACCATTGACAACTAAAATTATAAACCCCATACATATTTAAAATCACCCTGGAAACCTTCTTAGGGTGTCTTGACAGTGCTATACTGCGATTTCCAGCCCACAATTCAAAAGTGAAATTTCTTAAAGAGACAGTACACTTTCATATAAAATGGCCAAAAATAACCTTATATCATTGACAACTACAATTATAAACCCCATACATATTTAAAATCACCCTGGGAATCTCCCCAGTGTGTCCTGAAAATGCTGTACTGCGATTTCCAGCCCCCAATTCAAAAGTGAAATTTCTTAACCCCTTAATAACATCTGACGTACTAATACGCGTCTGTGCCCTGGGACTTAAGAGCCAGACCCGTATTAGTACGTCATGGCGATCGCGCGCGCACACAGGCTGTGCGGGCGCGATCGCCGCCGGGTGTCAGCTGATTGTCACAGCTGACACCCGGTACTATGTGCAGGGAGCGGTCACGCACCGCTCCCAGCACATTAACCCCCGCGATGCTGCGATCGAAGTCGATCGAAGTCGATCGCGGCATTGCGGGGGCAAGGGGAGGTGATCGCCGATACTCACCTCCTCTTCCGGCTTCCAGCGCAGTCTGCAAAGGCTTCCCGGGTGTTGCCATGACGACCCGATGTCGTCATGACAACATCCGGGTCACCAGAGAGCAGGAAGATTGCTTGGACATGCGCAGTGCATCTCCAAGCAATCTTCACACTGTGCACTTCTGACAGCCTTCATGGCATAGGGATGGTGCTCCATTCCTGTGCCATGCAGGCGATCAGAAAAAAAAAAGTGAAAGTCCCAGAGTGGGACAAAGTAATAAAGTGTATAAACTGTGTGAAAGTGGAAAAAAAAAAAAAAAAAAAATGTGCAAAAATATTATAAAAAAATAAAAAAAATAATACACCAAAAATAAAAATATAATGTACCCATCAATAAATATTATTATAAAAAAAATAAAAAAAAAACAATAAAAGTACACATATTTGGTATCGCCGCGTCCGGAACAACCTGACCTATAAAACTGTCCCACTAGTTAACCCCTTCAGTGAACACGGTAAAAAAAAAAAAAAAAAAACCAAGCAAAAAACAATGCTTTATCACCATACCGCCAAACAAAAAGTGGAATAACACGCGATCAAAAAGACGCATATAAATAAAAATGATACCGCTGAAAACGTCATCTCGTCCCGCAAAAAACAAGCCGCCATATAGCTCAATCAGCCGAAAAATAAAAAAGTTATAGCTCTCAGAATAAAGCGATACTAAAAAATATTTTTTTCTATAAAATAGCTTTTATTGTGTATAAGCGCCAAAACATAGAAAAATTATACAAATGTGGTACCGCTGTAAACGTACTGACCCGAAGAGTAAAGCTGCCTCATCAATTTTACCACACGCGGAACAGAATAAAAAAAAAAAAAAAAAAACAATTCCTGAATTGTTGGTTTTTGTTTATTCTGCCTCCCAAAAATCGGAATAGAAAGCGATCAAAAAATGTCACGTGCCTGAAAATGGCACCAATAACAACGTCAAGTCATCCCGCAAAAAACGAGCCGTCACATGACTGTCTGCCAAAATTTGGAAAAATTATAGCTCTCAAAATATGGCGATGCAAAAACTAGATTTTACAAAAAATGCGTCTTTTAGTGTGTGACAGCTGTCAGTCATAAAAACCCCATATGATTCTGGCATTGCTGTAATCACACCGACCCGAAGAATAAAGTCGTCTAATCACTTATACCGCACAAGGAACGGCGTCAAAAATAAACTCTTGAGTTAGGATTGGGCTAGGGTTAGGGCTGGGTTTGGGGCTAGGGTTGTGCTGGGGCTAGGGTTGTGCTGGGGCTAGGGTTGTGCTGGGGCTAGGGTTGTGCTGGGGCTAGGGTTGTGCTGGGGCTAGGGTTGTGCTAGGGTTAGGGCTGGGGTTGGGATTTTTTTCAAAAGTAAGAAAAAAAGATGACGATATGGCGACTAGTGTTGAGAGCAAGTGCTCGCTACTTGAGTTTGCATCGGGTGCTCTGGTATGCATTTAGTATCGTGGGTATTTGAGTGACATGCTCGAGTCTCTGCCCCATATGCTTCGCGGCCAAAAAACTTTACGGGGATTGCCTGCCATGCACGAGCGATCCCCGCATGTTTTTTTTTGGGTGTCTAATAACCGTGAAACATGCGGAGCAGGGACTCGAGCATGTCACTCGAGCACACGCTGTACATGGTGCATACCTGAGTACCCGATGCAAACTCAAGTAGCGAGCACTTGCGCTCAAGAATAATGAAAACTTATTCAATATGATGACCTAATGTAAACAAATAATGTGCCGTACCTCTGGGTTCAAAATGTTCACTATACACCTTAATAAAATCTTTGAGGGGTATAGTTTCCAAAATGGGGACACTTGTGGGGGAGCTCCACTGTTTAGGCACATCACGGGCTCTCCAAACGCGACATGGTGTCCGCTAACAAATTGAATGGAAAATCGGCTCAAATTGTTAGCGGACGCCATGTTGCGTTTGGAGAGCCCCTGTGTGTCCAAACATTGGAGCTCCCCCACAAGTGACCCCATTTTGGAAACTAGACCCCCCAAGGCACCTATCTAGATGCATAGTGAGCACTTAGAACCCCCAGGTGCTTCACAAATTGATTCGTAAAAATGAAAAAGTGAAAATAAAACACTTTTTCATTTTTATGAATCAATTTGTGAAGCACCTGGGGTTCCAAGTGCTCACTATGAATCTAGATAGGTGCCTTGGGGGGTCTAGTTTCCAAAATGGGGTCACTTGTGGGGGAGCTCCAATGTTTGGGCACACAGGGACTCTCTAAATGCAACATGGTATCCGCTAACAAATTGAATGGAAAATCGGCTCAAATTGTTAGCGGACACCACATTGCGTTTGGAGAGCCCCTCTGTGCCCAAACTTTGGAGCTCCCCCACAAGTGACCCCATTTTGGAAACTAGACCCCCCAAGGCACCTTTCTAGATGCATAGTGAGCACTTGGAACCCCCAGGTGCTTCACAAATTGATTCGTAAAAATGAAAAAGTGAAAAAAAAAACACTTTTTCATTTTTATGAATCAATTTGTGAAGCACCTGGGGTTCCAAGTGCTCACTATGAATCTAGATAGGTGCCTTGGGGGGTCTAGTTTCCAAAATGGGGTCACTTGTGGGGGAGCTCCAATGTTTGAGCACACAGGGACTCTCCAAATGCAACATGATATCCGCTAACAAATTGTCGGCTCAAATTGTTAGCGGATATCATGTTGCATTTGGAGAGTCCCTGTGTGCCCAAACATTGGAGCTCCTCCACAAGTGACCCCATTTTGGAAACTAGACCCCCCAAGGCACCTATCTAGATGCATAGTGAGCACTTGGAACCCCTAGGTGCTTCACAAATTAATTCGTAAAAATGAAAAAGTGTTTTTTTTTTCACTTTTTCATTATTACGAATCAATTTGTGAAGCACCTGGGGGTTCCAAGTGCTCACTATGCATCTAGAAAGGTGCCTTGGGGGGTCTAGTTTCCAAAATGGGGTCACTTGTGGGGGAGCTCCAAAGTTTGGGCACACAGCAGCTCTCCAAACGCAACATGGTGTCGCTAACAATTTGAGCCAATTTTGCGTTAAATTTGTTAGCGGACACCATGTTGCATTTAGAGAGCCGCTGTGTGCCCAAATATTGGAGCTCCCCCACAAGTGACCCCATTTTGGAAACTAGACCACCCAAGGCACCTATCTAGATGCATAGTGAGCACTTGGAACCCTCAGGTGCTTCACAAATTGATTCATACAAATGAAAAAGTGTTTTTTTTTTCACTTTTTCATTGTTACGAATCAATTTGTGAAGCACCTGGGGGTTCCAAGTGCTCACTATGCATCTAGATAGGTGCCTTGGGGGGTCTAGTTTCCAAAATGGGGTCACTTGTGGGGGAGCTCCAATGTTTGGGCACACAGGGACTCTCTAAATGCAACATGGTGTCCTCTAACAAATTTAACGGAAAATCGGCTCAAATTGTTAGCGACACCATGTTGCGTTTGGAGAGCCGCTGTGTGCCCAAACATTGGAGCTCTCCCACAAGTGACCCCATTTTGGAAACTAGACCCCCCAAGGCACCTATCTAGATGCATTGTGAGCACTTGGAACACTCAGGTGCTTCACAAATTGATTCATAAAAATGAAAAAGTGGTTTTTTTTTTCACTTTTTCATTGTTACGAATCAATTTGTGAAGCACCTGGGGGTTCCAAGTGCTCACTATGCATCTAGAAAGGTGCCTTGGGGGGTCTAGTTTCCAAAATGGGGTCACTTGTGGGGGAGCTCCAAAGTTTGGGCACACATGGGCTCTCCAAACACAACATGGCGTCCGCTAATTATTCAAGCAAATTTTACAATCAAAAAGTCAAATAGCGCTCCTTCCCTTCCGAGCCCTGCCGTGCGCCCAAACAGTATTTTTTCCCCAAATATTGGGTATCTGCGTGCCCAGGGGAAATTGCACAACAAATTTTGGGGTCCATTTTTTCTTGTTACCCCTGTGAAAATAAAAAAAATTGGGTCTAAATTAACATTTTTGTGAAAAAAGTTAAATGTTCATTTTTTTCTTCCACATTCAAAAAATTCCTGTGAAGCACCTGAAGGGTTAATAAAGTTCTTGAATGTGGTTTTGAGCACCTTGAAGGGTGCAGTTTTTAGAATGGTGTCACTTTTGGGTATTTTCTGTCATAAAGACCTCTCAAAGTGACTTCAAATGTGATGTGGTCCCTAAAAAAATGGTTTTGTAAATTTTGTTGGAAAAATGAGAAATCGCTGGTCAACTTTTAACCCTTATAGCTCCCTAACAAAAAAAAATTTTGGTTCCAAAATTGTGCTGATGTAAAGTAGACATGTGGGAAATGTTATTTATTAACTCTTTTGTGTGACATATCGCTCTGATTTCAGGGCTTAAAAATTCAAATTTTGAAAATTGCAAAATTTTCAAAATTTTCGCCAAATTTCCGTTTTTTTCACAAATAAACGCAAGTGATATCGAAGAAATTTTTCCACAATCATGAAGTACAATATGTCACGAAAAAACAATCTCAGAATCAGGGGGATCCGTTGAAGCGTTCGAGAGTAATTACCTCATAAAGTGACAGTGGTCAGAATTGTAAAAATTGGCCCGGTCATTAACGTGCAAACCACCCGCGGGGCTTAAGGGGTTAAAGAGACAGTACACTTTCATATAAAATGGCCAAAAATAACCTTATACCATTGCCCACTACAATTATAAACCCAATACATATTTAAAATCACCCTGGGAACCTTCTTAGGGTGTCTTGACAGTGCTATACTGCGATTTCCAGCCCACAATTCAAAAGTGAAATTTCTTAAAGAGACAGTACACTTTCATATAAAATGGCCAAAAATAACCTTATACCATTGCCCACTACAATTATAAACCCCATACATATTTAAAATCACCCTGGGATCCTTCCCAGGATGTCCTGTAAATGCTATACTGCGATTTCCAGCCCCCAATTCAAAATTAAAGTTTTTTAAAGACACAGTACACTTTCATATAAAATGGCCAAAAATAACCTTATACCATTGCCCACTACAATTATAAACCCCATACATATTTAAAATCACCCTGGGAACCTTCTTAGGGTGTCTTGACAGTGCTATACTGCGATTTCCAGCCCCCAATTCAAAAGTGAAATTTCTTAAAGAGACAGTACACTTTCATATAAAATGGCCAAAAATAACCTTATACCATTGCCCACTACAATTATAAACCCCATACATATTTAAAATCACCCTGGGAACCTTCTTAAGATGTCTTGACAGTGCTATACTGCGATTTCCAGCCCCCAATTCAAAAGTTAAGCTTCTTAAAGAGACAGTACACTTTCATATAAAATGGCCAAAAATAAACCTTATACCATTGCCCACTACAATTATAAACCCCATACATATTTAAAATCACCCTGCGGTGTCCTGTAAATGCTATACTGCGATTTCCAACCCCCAATTCAAAAGTGAAGTTTCTTAAAGAGACAGTACACTTTCATATAAAATGGCCAAAAATAACCTTATACCATTGCCCACTACAATTATAAACCCCATACATATTTAAAATCACCCTGGGAACCTTCTTAGGGTGTCTTGACAGTGCTATACTGCGATTTCCAGCCCCCAAATCAAAAGTGAAGTTTCTTAAAGAGACAGTACACTTTCATATAAAATGGCCAAAAATAACCTTATATAATTGCCTACTACAATTATAAACCCCATACATATTTAAAATCACCCTGGGAACCTTCTTAGGATGTCTTGACAGTGCTATACTGCGATTTCCAGCCCACAATTCAAAAGTGAAATTTCTTAAAGAGACAGTACACTTTCATATAAAATGGCCAAAAATAACCTTATACCATTGACAACTAAAATTATAAACCCCATACATATTTAAAATCACCCTGGGAACCTTCTTAGGGTGTCTTGACAGTGCTATACTGCGATTTCCAGCCCACAATTCAAAAGTGAAATTTCTTAAAGAGACAGTACACTTTCATATAAAATGGCCAAAAATAACCTTATATCATTGCCCACTACAATTATAAACCCCATACATATTTAAAATCACCCTGGGAACCTTCTTAGGGTGTCTTGACAGTGCTATACTGCGATTTCCAGCCCACAATTCAAAAGTGAAATTTCTTAAAGAGACAGTACACTTTCATATAAAATGGCCAAAAATAACCTTATACCATTGCCCACTAAAATTATAAACCCCATACATATTTAAAATCACCCTGGGAACCTCCCCAGGGTGTCCTGAAAATGCTATACTGCGATTTCCAGCCCCCAATTCAAAAGTTACGTTCTTAAAGAGACAGTACACTTTCATATAAAATGGCCAAAAATAACCTTTTACCATTGCCCACTACAATTATAAACCCCATACATATTTAAAATCACCCTGGGAACCTTCTTAGGGTTTCTTGACAGTGCTATACTGCGATTTCCAGCCCCTAATTCAAAAGTGAAATTTCTTAAAGAGACAGTACACTTTCATATAAAATGGCCAAAAATAACCTTATACCATTGCCCACTACAATTATAAACCCCATACATATTTAAAATCACCCTGGGAACCTTCTTAGGATGTCTTGACAGTGCTATACTGCAATTTCCAGCCCCCAATTCAAAAGTGAAATTTCTTAAAGAGACAGTACACTTTCATATAAAATGGCCAAAAATAACCTTATACCATTGCCCACTACAATTATAAACCCCATACATATTTAAAATCACCCTGGGAACCTCCCCAGGGTGTCCTGAAAATGCTATACTGCGATTTCCAGCCCCCAATTCAAAAGTGAAATTTCTTAAAGAGACAGTACACTTTCATATAAAATGGCCAAAAATAACCTTATACCATTGCCCACTACAATTATAAACCCCATACATATTTAAAATCACCCTGGGAACCTTCTTAGGGTGTCTTGACAGTGCTATACTGCAATTTCCAGCCCCCAATTCAAAAGTGAAATTTCTTAAAGAGACAGTACACTTTCATATAAAATGGCCAAAAATAACCTTATACCATTGCCCACTACAATTATAAACCCCATACATATTTAAAATCACCCTGGGAACCTCCCCAGGATGTCCTGTAAATGCTATACTGCGATTTCCAGCCCCCAATTCAAAATTAAAGTTTCTTAAAGAGACAGTACACTTTCATATAAAATGGCCAAAAATAACCTTATACCATTGCCCACTACAATTATAAACCCCATACATATTTAAAATCACCCTGGGAACCTTCTTAGGGTGTCTTGACAGTGCTATACTGCAATTTCCAGCCCCCAATTCAAAAGTTAAGTTTCTTAAAGAGACAGTACACTTTCATATAAAATGGCCAAAAATAACCTTATACCATTGCCCACTACAATTATAAACCCCATACATATTTAAAATCACCCTGGGAACCTTCTTAGGGTGTCTTGACAGTGCTATACTGCGATTTCCAGCCCCCAATTCAAAAGTTAAGCTTCTTAAAGAGGCAGTACACTTTCATATAAAATGGCCAAAAATAATCTTATACCATTGCCCCTACAATTTTAAACCCCATACATATTTTAAATCACCCTGGGAACCTTCTTATGGTTTCTTGACAGTGCTATACTGCGATTTCCAGCCCCCAATTCAAAAGTGAAATTTCTTAAAGAGACAGTACACTTTCATATAAAATGGCCAAAAATAAACCTTATACCATTGCCCACTACAATTATAAACCCCATACATATTTAAAATCACCCTGGGAACCTTCTTAGGATGTCTTGACAGTGCTATACTGCGATTTCCAGCCCCCAATTCAAAAGTTTACTTTCTTAAAGAGACAGTACACTTTTATATAAAATGGCCAAAAATAACCTTATACCATTGCCCACTACAATTATAAACCCCATACATATTTAAAATCACCCTGGGAACCTTCTTAGGGTGTCTTGACAGTGCTATACTGCAATTTCCAGCCCCCAATTCAAAAGTTAAGCTTCTTAAAGAGACAGTACACTTTCATATAAAATGGCCAAAAATAAACCTTATACCATTGCCCACTACAATTATAAACCCCATACATATTTAAAATCACCCTGGGAACCTTCCCAGGGTGTCCTGTAAATGCTATACTGCGTTTTCCAGCCCCCAATTCAAAAGTGAAGTTTCTTAAAGAGACAGTACACTTTCATATAAAATGGCCAAAAATAACCTTATACCATTGTCCACTACAATTATAAACCCCATACATATTTAAAATCACCCTGGGAACCTTCTTAGGGTGTCTTGACAGTGCTATACTGCGATTTCCAGCCCCCAATTCAAAAGTGAAGTTTCTTAAAGAGACAGTACACTATCATATAAAATGGCCAAGAATAACCTTATACCATTGCCCACTACAATTATAAACCCCATACATATTTAAAATCACCCTGGGAACCTTCTTAGGGTTTCCTGACAGTGCAATACTGCGATTTCCAGCCCCCAATTTAAAAGGTAAGTTTCTTAAAAAGACAGTACACTTTCATATAAAATGGCCAAAAATAACCTTATATCATTGCCCACTACAATTATAAACCCCATATATATTTAAAATCACCCTGGGAACCTTCTTAGGGTGTCTTGACAGTGCTATAATGCGATTTCCAGCCCACAATTCAAAAGTGAAATTTCTTAAAGAGACAGTACACTTTCATATAAAATGGCCAAAAATAACCTTATACCATTGCCCAGTAAAATTATAAACCCCATACATATTTAAAATCACCCTGGGATCCTTCCCAGGATGTCCTGTAAATGCTATGCTGCGATTTCCAGCCCCCAATTCAAAATTAAAGTTTCTTAAAGAGACAGTACACTTTCATATAAAATGGCCAAAAATAACCTTATACCATTGCCCACTACAATTATAAACCCCATACATATTTTAAATCACCCTGGGAACCTTCTTAGGATGTCTTGACAGTGCTATACTGCGATTTCCAGCCCACAATTCAAAAGTGAAATTTCTTAAAGAGACAGTACACTTTCATATAAAATGGCCAAAAATAACCTTATACCATTGACAACTACAATTATAAACCCCATACATATTTAAAATCACCCTGGGAATCTCCCCAGTGTGTCCTGAAAATGCTGTACTGCGATTTCCAGCCCCCAATTCAAAAGTGAAATTTCTTAAAGAGACAGTACACTTTCATATAAAATGGCCAAAAATAACCTTATACCATTGCCCACTACAATTATAAACCCAATACATATTTAAAATCACCCTGGGAACCTTCTTAGGGTGTCTTGACAGTGCTATACTGCGATTTCCAGCCCCCAATTCAAAAGTGAAATTTCTTAAAGAGACAGTACACTTTCATATAAAATGGCCAGAAATAACCTTATACCATTGCCCACTACAATTATAAACCCCATACATATTTAAAATCACCCTGGGAACCTTCTTAGGATGTCTTGACAGTGCTATACTGCGATTTCCAGCCCCCAATTCAAAAGTTTACTTTCTTAAAGATACAGTACACTTTCATATAAAATGGCCAAAAATAACCTTATACCATTGCCCACTACAATTATAAACCCCATACATATTTAAAATCACCCTGGGAACCTTCTTAGGGTGTCTTGACAGTGCTATACTGCGATTTCCAACCCCCAATTCAAAAGTGAAATTTCTTAAAGAGACAGTACACTTTCATATAAAATGGCCAAAAATAACCTTATATCATTGCCCACTACAATTATAAACCCCATACATATTTAAAATCACCCTGGGAACCTTCTTAGGGTGTCTTGACAGTGCTATACTGCGATTTCCAGCCCACAATTCAAAAGTGAAATTTCTTAAAGAGACAGTACACTTTCATATAAAATGTTATAAACCCCATACATATTTAAAATCACCCTGGGGGGTGTCCTGAAAATGCTATACTGCGATTTCCAGCCCCCAATTCAAAAGTTACGTTCTTAAAGAGACAGTACACTTTCATATAAAATGGCCAAAAATAACCTTTTACCATTGCCCACTACAATTATAAACCCCATACATATTTAAAATCACCCTGGGAACCTTCCCAGGGTGTCCTGTAAATGCTATACTGCGTTTTCCAGCCCCCAATTCAAAAGTGAAGTTTCTTAAAGAGACAGTACACTTTCATATAAAATGGCCAAAAATAACCTTATACCATTGTCCACTACAATTATAAACCCCATACATATTTAAAATCACCCTGGGAACCTTCTTAGGGTGTCTTGACAGTGCTATACTGCGATTTCCAGCCCCCAATTCAAAAGTGAAGTTTCTTAAAGAGACAGTACACTATCATATAAAATGGCCAAGAATAACCTTATACCATTGCCCACTACAATTATAAACCCCATACATATTTAAAATCACCCTGGGAACCTTCTTAGGGTTTCCTGACAGTGCAATACTGCGATTTCCAGCCCCCAATTTAAAAGGTAAGTTTCTTAAAAAGACAGTACACTTTCATATAAAATGGCCAAAAATAACCTTATATCATTGCCCACTACAATTATAAACCCCATATATATTTAAAATCACCCTGGGAACCTTCTTAGGGTGTCTTGACAGTGCTATAATGCGATTTCCAGCCCACAATTCAAAAGTGAAATTTCTTAAAGAGACAGTACACTTTCATATAAAATGGCCAAAAATAACCTTATACCATTGCCCAGTAAAATTATAAACCCCATACATATTTAAAATCACCCTGGGATCCTTCCCAGGATGTCCTGTAAATGCTATGCTGCGATTTCCAGCCCCCAATTCAAAATTAAAGTTTCTTAAAGAGACAGTACACTTTCATATAAAATGGCCAAAAATAACCTTATACCATTGCCCACTACAATTATAAACCCCATACATATTTTAAATCACCCTGGGAACCTTCTTAGGATGTCTTGACAGTGCTATACTGCGATTTCCAGCCCACAATTCAAAAGTGAAATTTCTTAAAGAGACAGTACACTTTCATATAAAATGGCCAAAAATAACCTTATACCATTGACAACTACAATTATAAACCCCATACATATTTAAAATCACCCTGGGAATCTCCCCAGTGTGTCCTGAAAATGCTGTACTGCGATTTCCAGCCCCCAATTCAAAAGTGAAATTTCTTAAAGAGACAGTACACTTTCATATAAAATGGCCAAAAATAACCTTATACCATTGCCCACTACAATTATAAACCCAATACATATTTAAAATCACCCTGGGAACCTTCTTAGGGTGTCTTGACAGTGCTATACTGCGATTTCCAGCCCCCAATTCAAAAGTGAAATTTCTTAAAGAGACAGTACACTTTCATATAAAATGGCCAGAAATAACCTTATACCATTGCCCACTACAATTATAAACCCCATACATATTTAAAATCACCCTGGGAACCTTCTTAGGATGTCTTGACAGTGCTATACTGCGATTTCCAGCCCCCAATTCAAAAGTTTACTTTCTTAAAGATACAGTACACTTTCATATAAAATGGCCAAAAATAACCTTATACCATTGCCCACTACAATTATAAACCCCATACATATTTAAAATCACCCTGGGAACCTTCTTAGGGTGTCTTGACAGTGCTATACTGCGATTTCCAACCCCCAATTCAAAAGTGAAATTTCTTAAAGAGACAGTACACTTTCATATAAAATGGCCAAAAATAACCTTATATCATTGCCCACTACAATTATAAACCCCATACATATTTAAAATCACCCTGGGAACCTTCTTAGGGTGTCTTGACAGTGCTATACTGCGATTTCCAGCCCACAATTCAAAAGTGAAATTTCTTAAAGAGACAGTACACTTTCATATAAAATGTTATAAACCCCATACATATTTAAAATCACCCTGGGGGGTGTCCTGAAAATGCTATACTGCGATTTCCAGCCCCCAATTCAAAAGTTACGTTCTTAAAGAGACAGTACACTTTCATATAAAATGGCCAAAAATAACCTTTTACCATTGCCCACTACAATTATAAACCCCATACATATTTAAAATCACCCTGGGAACCTTCTTAGGGTTTCTTGACAGTGCTATACTGCGATTTCCAGCCCCCAATTCAAAAGTGAAGTTTCTTAAAGAGACAGTACACTATCATATAAAATGGCCAAGAATAACCTTATACCATTGCCCACTACAATTATAAACCCCATACATATTTAAAATCACCCTGGGAACCTTCTTAGGGTTTCTTGACAGTGCAATACTGCGATTTCCAGCCCCCAATTTAAAAGGTAAGTTTCTTAAAAAGACAGTACACTTTCATATAAAATGGCCAAAAATAACCTTATACCATTGCCTACTACAATTATAAACCCCATACATATTTAAAATCACCCTGGGAACCTTCTTAGGGTGTCTTGACAGTGCTATACTGCGATTTCCAGCCCACAATTCAAAAGTGAAATTTCTTAAAGGGATAGTACACTTTCATATAAAATGGCCAAAAATAACCTTATATCATTGCCCACTACAATTATAAACCCCATACATATTTAAAATCACCCTGGGAACCTTCTTAGGGTGTCTTGACAGTGCTATACTGCGATTTCCAGCCCACAATTCAAAAGTGAAATTTCTTAAAGAGACAGTACACTTTCATATAAAATGGCCAAAAATAACCTTATACCATTGCCCACTAAAATTATAAACCCCATACATATTTAAAATCACCCTGGGATCCTTCCCAGGATGTCCTGTAAATGCTATACTGCGATTTCCAGCCCCCAATTCAAAATTAAAGTTTCTTAAAGAGACAGTACACTTTCATATAAAATGGCCAAAAATAACCTTATACCATTGCCCACTACAATTATAAACCCCATACATATTTTAAATCACCCTGGGAACCTTCTTATGGTTTCTTGACAGTGCTATACTGCGATTTCCAGCCCCCAATTCAAAAGTTAAGTTTCTTAAAGAGACAGTACACTTTCATATAAAATGGCCAAAAATAAACCTTATACCATTGCCCACTACAATTATAAACCCCATACATATTTAAAATCACCCTGGGAACCTTGTTAGGATGTCTTGACAGTGCTATACTGCGATTTCCAGCCCACAATTCAAAAGTGAAATTTCTTAAAGAGACAGTACACTTTCATATAAAATGGCCAAAAATAACCTTATACCATTGACAACTACAATTATAAACCCCATACATATTTAAAATCACCCTGGGAATCTCCCCAGTGTGTCCTGAAAATGCTGTACTGCGATTTCCAGCCCCCAATTCAAAAGTGAAATTTCTTAAAGAGACAGTACACTTTCATATAAAATGGCCAAAAATAACCTTATACCATTGCCCACTACAATTATAAACCCAATACATATTTAAAATCACCCTGGGAACCTTCTTAGGGTGTCTTGACAGTGCTATACTGCGATTTCCAGCCCCCAATTCAAAAGTGAAATTTCTTAAAGAGACAGTACACTTTCATATAAAATGGCCAGAAATAACCTTATACTATTGCCCACTACAATTATAAACCCCATACATATTTAAAATCACCCTGGGAACCTTCTTAGGATGTCTTGACAGTGCTATACTGCGATTTCCAGCCCCCAATTCAAAAGTTTACTTTCTTAAAGAGACAGTACACTTTCATATAAAATGGCCAAAAATAACCTTATACCATTGCCCACTACAATTATAAACCCCATACATATTTAAAATCACCCTGGGAACCTTCTTAGGGTGTCTTGACAGTGCTATACTGCAATTTCCAGCCCCCAATTCAAAAGTGAAATTTCTTAAAGAGACAGTACACTTTCATATAAAATGGCCAAAAATAACCTTATACCATAGCCCACTACAATTATAAACCCCATACATATTTAAAATCACCCTGGGAACCTCCCCAGGGTGTCCTGAAAATGCTATACTGCGATTTCCAGCCCCCAATTCAAAAGTGAAATTTCTTAAAGAGACAGTACACTTTCATATAAAATGGCCAAAAATAACCTTATACCATTGCCCACTACAATTATAAACCCCATACATATTTAAAATCACCCTGGGAACCTTCTTAGGGTGTCTTGACAGTGCTATACTGCAATTTCCAGCCCCCAATTCAAAAGTGAAATTTCTTAAAGAGACAGTACACTTTCATATAAAATGGCCAAAAATAACCTTATACCATTGCCCACTACAATTATAAACCCCATACATATTTAAAATCACCCTGGGAACCTCCCCAGGATGTCCTGTAAATGCTATACTGCGATTTCCAGCCCCCAATTCAAAATTAAAGTTTCTTAAAGAGACAGTACACTTTCATATAAAATGGCCAAAAATAACCGTATACCATTGCCCACTACAATTATAAACCCCATACATATTTAAAATCACCCTGGGAACCTTCTTAGGGTGTCTTGACAGTGCTATACTGCAATTTCCAGCCCCCAATTCAAAAGTTAAGTTTCTTAAAGAGACAGTACACTTTCATATAAAATGGCCAAAAATAACCTTATACCATTGCCCACTACAATTATAAACCCCATACATATTTAAAATCACCCTGAAAACCTTCTTAGGGTGTCTTGACAGTGCTACACTGCGATTTCCAGCCCCCAATTCAAAAGTTAAGCTTCTTAAAGAGACAGTACACTTTCATATAAAATGGCCAAAAATAACCTTATACTATTGCCCCTACAATTTTAAACCCCATACAAATTTTAAATCACCCTGGGAACCTTCTTATGGTTTCTTGACAGTGCTATACTGCGATTTCCAGCCCACAATTCAAAAGTGAAATTTCTTAAAGAGACAGTACACTTTCATATAAAATGGCCAAAAATAACCTTATACCATTGCCCACTACAATTATAAACCCAATACATATTTAAAATCACCCTGGGAACCTTCTTAGGGTGTCTTGACAGTGCTATACTGCGATTTCCAGCCCCCAATTCAAAAGTGAAATTTCTTAAAGAGACAGTACACTTTCATATAAAATGGCCAAAAATAACCTTATACCATTGCCCACTACAATTATAAACCCCATACATATTTAAAATCACCCTGGGAACCTTCTTAGGGTGTCTTGACAGTGCTATACTGCGATTTCCAGCCCCCAATTCAAAAGTTAAGCTTCTTAAAGAGACAGTACACTTTCATATAAAATGGCCAAAAATAACCTTATACCATAGCCCACTACAATTATAAACCCCATACATATTTAAAATCACCCTGGGGACCTCCCCAGGGTGTCCTGAAAATGCTATACTGCGATTTCCAGCCCCCAATTCAAAAGTGAAATTTCTTAAAGAGACAGTACACTTTCATATAAAATGGCCAAAAATAACCTTATACCATTGCCCACTACAATTATAAACCCCATACATATTTAAAATCACCCTGGGAACCTTCTTAGGGTGTCTTGACAGTGCTATACTGCAATTTCCAGCCCCCAATTCAAAAGTGAAATTTCTTAAAGAGACAGTACACTTTCATATAAAATGGCCAAAAATAACCTTATACCATTGCCCACTACAATTATAAACCCCATACATATTTAAAATCACCCTGGGAACCTTCTTAGGATGTCCTGTAAATTCTATACTGCGATTTCCAGCCCCCAATTCAAAATTAAAGTTTCTTAAAGAGACAGTACACTTTCATATAAAATGGCCAAAAATAACCTTATACCATTGCCCACTACAATTATAAACCCCATACATATTTAAAATCACCCTGGGAACCTTCTTAGGGTGTCTTGACAGTGCTATACTGCAATTTCCAGCCCCCAATTCAAAAGTTAAGTTTCTTAAAGAGACAGTACACTTTCATATAAAATGGCCAAAAATAACCTTATACCATTGCCCACTACAATTATAAACCCCATACATATTTAAAATCACCCTGGAAACCTTCTTAGGGTGTCTTGACAGTGCTATACTGCGATTTCCAGCCCCCAATTCAAAAGTTAAGCTTCTTAAAGAGACAGTACACTTTCATATAAAATGGCCAAAAATAACCTTATACCATTGCCCCTACAATTTTAAACCCCATACAAATTTTAAATCACCCTGGGAACCTTCTTATGGTTTCTTGACAGTGCTATACTGCGATTTCCAGCCCACAATTCAAAAGTGAAATTTCTTAAAGAGACAGTACACTTTCATATAAAATGGCCAAAAATAACCTTATACCATTGACAACTACAATTATAAACCCCATACATATTTAAAATCACCCTGGGAATCTCCCCAGTGTTTCCTGAAAATGCTGTACTGCGATTTCCAGCCCCCAATTCAAAAGTGAAATTTCTTAAAGAGACAGTACACTTTCATATAAAATGGCCAAAAATAACCTTATACCATTGCCCACTACAATTATAAACCCAATACATATTTAAAATCACCCTGGGAACCTTCTTAGGGTGTCTTGACAGTGCTATACTGCGATTTCCAGCCCCCAATTCAAAAGTGAAGTTTCTTAAAGAGACAGTACACTTTCATATAAAATGGCCAAAAATAACCTTATACCATTGCCCACTACAATTATAAACCCCATACATATTTAAAATCACCCTGGGAACCTTCTTAGGGTGTCTTGACAGTGCTATACTGCGATTTCCAGCCCCCAATTTAAAAGGTAAGTTTCTTAAAGAGACAGTACACTTTCATATAAAATGGCCAAAAATAACCTTATACCATTGCCTACTACAATTATAAACCCCATACATATTTAAAATCACCCTGGGAACCTTCTGAGGATGTCTTGACAGTGCTATACTGCGATTTCCAGCCCACAATTCAAAAGTGAAATTTCTTAAAGAGACAGTACACTTTCATATAAAATGGCCAAAAATAACCTTATACCATTGACAACTAAAATTATAAACCCCATACATATTTAAAATCACCCTGGGAACCTTCTTAGGGTGTCTTGACAATGCTATACTGCGATTTCCAGCCCACAATTCAAAAGTGAAATTTCTTAAAGAGACAGTACACTTTCATATAAAATGTTATAAACCCCATACAT
The DNA here is from genome assembly GCF_046119375.1 of Phyllobates terribilis. Classification (NCBI taxonomy): domain Eukaryota; kingdom Metazoa; phylum Chordata; class Amphibia; order Anura; family Dendrobatidae; genus Phyllobates; species Phyllobates terribilis. The sequence continues at coordinate 109,511 of NW_027364218.1, read as the reverse complement.
ATTTGAAATCACCCTGGGGGGTGTCCTGAAAATGCTATACTGCGATTTCCAGCCCCCAATTCAAAAGTTACGTTCTTAAAGAGACAGTACACTTTCATATAAAATGGCCAAAAATAACCTTTTACCATTGCCCACTACAATTATAAACCCCATACATATTTAAAATCACCCTGGGAACCTTCTTAGGGTTTCTTGTCAGTGTTATACTGCGATTTCCAGCCCCCAATTCAAAAGTGAAATTTCTTAAAGAGACAGTACACTTTCATATAAAATGGCCAAAAATAACCTTATACCATAGCCCACTACAATTATAAACCCCATACATATTTAAAATCACCCTGGGAACCTCCCCAGGGTGTCCTGAAAATGCTATACTGCGATTTCCAGCCCCCAATTCAAAAGTAAAATTTCTTAAAGAGACAGTACACTTTCATATAAAATGGCCAAAAATAACCTTATACCATAGCCCACTACAATTATAAACCCCATACATATTTAAAATCACCCTGGGAACCTTCTTAGGGTGTCTTGACAGTGCTATACTGCAATTTCCAGCCCCCAATTCAAAAGTGAAATTTCTTAAAGAGACAGTACACTTTCATATAAAATGGCCAAAAATAACCTTATACCATTGCCCACTACAATTATAAACCCCATACATATTTAAAATCACCCTGGGAACCTCCCCAGGATGTCCTGTAAATGCTATACTGCGATTTCCAGCCCCCAATTCAAAATTAAAGTTTCTTAAAGAGACAGTACACTTTCATATAAAATGGCCAAAAATAACCTTATACCATTGCCCACTACAATTATAAACCCCATACATATTTAAAATCACCCTGGGAACCTTCTTAGGGTGTCTTGACAGTGCTATACTGCAATTTCCAGCCCCCAATTCAAAAGTTAAGTTTCTTAAAGAGACAGTACACTTTCATATAAAATGGCCAAAAATAACCTTATACCATTGCCCACTACAATTATAAACCCCATACATATTTAAAATCACCCTGGAAACCTTCTTAGGGTGTCTTGACAGTGCTATACTGCGATTTCCAGCCCCCAATTCAAAAGTTAAGCTTCTTAAAGAGACAGTACACTTTCATATAAAATGGCCAAAAATAACCTTATACCATTGCCCCTACAATTTTAAACCCCATACAAATTTTAAATCACCCTGGGAACCTTCTTATGGTTTCTTGACAGTGCTATACTGCGATTTCCAGCCCACAATTCAAAAGTGAAATTTCTTAAAGAGACAGTACACTTTCATATAAAATGGCCAAAAATAACCTTATACCATTGACAACTACAATTATAAACCCCAAACATATTTAAAATCACCCTGGGAATCTCCCCAGTGTGTCCTGAAAATGCTGTACTGCGATTTCCAGCCCCCAATTCAAAAGTGAAATTTCTTAAAGAGACAGTACACTTTCATATAAAATGGCCAAAAATAACCTTATACCATTGCCCACTACAATTATAAACCCAATACATATTTAAAATCACCCTGGGAACCTTCTTAGGGTGTCTTGACAGTGCTATACTGCGATTTCCAGCCCCCAATTCAAAAGTTAAGCTTCTTAAAGAGACAGTACACTTTCATATAAAATGGCCAAAAATAAACCTTATACCATTGCCCACTACAATTATAAACCCCATAAATATTTAAAATCACCCTGGGAACCTTCCCAGGGTGTCCTGTAAATGCTATAGTGCGATTTCCAGCCCCCAATTCAAAAGTGAAGTTTCTTAAAGAGACAGTACACTTTCATATAAAATGGCCAAAAATAACCTTATACCATTGCCCACTACAATTATAAACCCCATACATATTTAAAATCACCCTGGGAACCTTCTTAGGGTGTCTTGACAGTGCTATACTGCGATTTCCAGCCCCCAATTTAAAAGGTAAGTTTCTTAAAGAGACAGTACACTTTCATATAAAATGGCCAAAAATAACCTTATACCATTGCCTACTACAATTATAAACCCCATACATATTTAAAATCACCCTGGGAACCTTCTTAGGATGTCTTGACAGTGCTATACTGCGATTTCCAGCCCACAATTCAAAAGTGAAATTTCTTAAAGAGACAGTACACTTTCATATAAAATGGCCAAAAATAACCTTATACCATTGCCCACTACAATTATAAACCCCATACATATTTAAAATCACCCTGGGAACCTTCTTAGGGTGTCTTGACAGTGCTATACTGCAATTTCCTGCCCCCAATTCAAAAGTTAAGTTTCTTAAAGAGACAGTACACTTTCATATAAAATGGCCAAAAATAACCTTATACCATTGCCCACTACAATTATAAACCCCATACATATTTAAAATCACCCTGGAAACCTTCTTAGGGTGTCTTGACAGTGCTATACTGCGATTTCCAGCCCCCAATTCAAAAGTTAAGCTTCTTAAAGAGACAGTACACTTTCATATAAAATGGCCAAAAATAACCTTATACCATTGCCCCTACAATTTTAAACCCCATACAAATTTTAAATCACCCTGGGAACCTTCTTATGGTTTCTTGACAGTGCTATACTGCGATTTCCAGCCCACAATTCAAAAGTGAAATTTCTTAAAGAGACAGTACACTTTCTTATAAAATGGCCAAAAATAACCTTATACCATTGACAACTACAATTATAAACCCCATACATATTTAAAATCACCCTGGGAATCTCCCCAGTGTGTCCTGAAAATGCTGTACTGCGATTTGCAGCCCCCAATTCAAAAGTGAAATTTCTTAAAGAGACAGTACACTTTCATATAAAATGGCCAAAAATAACCTTATACCATTGCCCACTACAATTATAAACCCCATACATATTTAAAATCACCCTGGGAACCTTCTTAGGGTGTCTTGACAGTGCTATACTGCGATTTCCAGCCCCCAATTCAAAAGTGAAATTTCTTAAAGAGACAGTACACTTTCATATAAAATGGCCAAAAATAACCTTATACCATTGCCCACTACAATTATAAACCCCATACATATTTAAAATCACCCTGGGAACCTTCTTAGGGTGTCTTGACAGTGCTATACTGCGATTTCCAGCCCCCAATTCAAAAGTTAAGCTTCTTAAAGAGACAGTACACTTTCATATAAAATGGCCAAAAATAAACCTTATACCATTGCCCACTACAATTATAAACCCCATACATATTTAAAATCACCCTGGGAACCTTCCCAGGGTGTCCTGTAAATGCTATACTGCGATTTCCAGCCCCCAATTCAAAAGTGAAGTTTCTTAAAGAGACAGTACACTTTCATATAAAATGGCCAAAAATAACCTTATACCATTGCCCACTACAATTATAAACCCCATACATATTTAAAATCACCCTGAGAACCTTCTTAGGGTGTCTTGACAGTGCTATACTGCGATTTCCAGCCCCCAATTTAAAAGGTAAGTTTCTTAAAGAGACAGTACACTTTCATATAAAATGGCCAAAAATAACCTTATACCATTGCCTACTACAATTATAAACCCCATACATATTTAAAGTCACCCTGGGAACCTTCTTAGGATGTCTTGACAGTGCTATACTGCGATTTCCAGCCCACAATTCAAAAGTGAAATTTCTTAAAGAGACAGTACACTTTCATATAAAATGGCCAAAAATAACCTTATACCATTGACAACTAAAATTATAAACCCCATACATATTTAAAATCACCCTGGGAACCTTCTTAGGGTGTCTTGACAGTGCTATACTGCGATTTCCAGCCCACAATTCAAAAGTGAAATTTCTTAAAGAGACAGTACACTTTCATATAAAATGTTATAAACCCCATACATATTTAAAATCACCCTGTGGGGTGTCCTGAAAATGCTATACTGCGATTTCCAGCCCCCAATTCAAAAGTTACGTTCTTAAAGAGACAGTACACTTTCATATAAAATGGCCAAAAATAACCTTTTACCATTGCCCACTACAATTATAAACCCCATACATATTTAAAATCACCCTGGGAACCTTCTTAGGGTTTCTTGACAGTGCTATACTGCGATTTCCAGCCCCCAATTCAAAAGTGAAATTTCTTAAAGAGACAGTACACTTTCATATAAAATGGCCAAAAATAACCTTATACCATTGCCCACTACAATTATAAACCCCATACATATTTAAAATCACCCTGGGAACCTTCTTAGGATGTCTTGACAGTGCTAAACTGCAATTTCCAGCCCCCAATTCAAAAGTGAAATTTCTTAAAGAGACAGTACACTTTCATATAAAATGGCCAAAAATAACCTTATACCATAGCCCACTACAATTATAAACCCCATACATATTTAAAATCACCCTGGGAACCTCCCCAGGGTGTCCTGAAAATGCTATACTGCGATTTCCAGCCCCCAATTCAAAAGTGAAATTTCTTAAAGAGACAGTACACTTTCATATAAAATGGCCAAAAATAACCTTATACCATTGCCCACTACAATTATAAACCCCATACATATTTAAAATCACCCTGGGAATCTCCCCAGTGTGTCCTGAAAATGCTGTACTGCGATTTCCAGCCCCCAATTCAAAAGTGAAATTTCTTAAAGAGACAGTACACTTTCATATAAAATGGCCAAAAATAACCTTATACCATTGCCCACTACAATTATAAACCTAGTACATATTTAAAATCACCCTGGGAACCTTCTTAGGGTGTCTTGACAGTGCTATACTGCGATTTCCAGCCCCCAATTCAAAAGTGAAATTTCTTAAAGAGACAGTACACTTTCATATAAAATGGCCAAAAATAACCTTATACCATTGACAACTACAATTATAAACCCCATACATATTTAAAATCACCCTGGGAATCTCCCCAGTGTGTCCTGAAAATGCTGTACTGCGATTTCCAGCCCCCAATTCAAAAGTGAAATTTCTTAAAGAGACAGTACACTTTCATATAAAATGGCCAAAAATAACCTTATACCATTGCCCACTACAATTATAAACCCAATACATATTTAAAATCACCCTGGGAACCTTCTTAGGGTGTCTTGACAGTGCTATACTGCGATTTCCAGCCCCCAATTCAAAAGTGAAATTTCTTAAAGAGACAGTACACTTTCATATAAAATGGCCAAAAATAACCTTATACCATTGCCCACTACAATTATAAACCCCATACATATTTAAAATCACCCTGGGAACCTTCTTAGGGTGTCTTGACAGTGCTATACTGCGATTTCCAGCCCCCAATTCAAAAGTTAAGCTTCTTAAAGAGACAGTACACTTTCATATAAAATGGCCAAAAATAACCTTATACCATAGCCCACTACAATTATAAACCCCATACATATTTAAAATCACCCTGGGAACCTTCTTAGGGTGTCTTGACAGTGCTATACTGCAATTTCCAGCCCCCAATTCAAAAGTGAAATTTCTTAAAGAGACAGTACACTTTCATATAAAATGGCCAAAAATAACCTTATACCATTGCCCACTACAATTATAAACCCCATACATATTTAAAATCACCCTGGGAACCTCCCCAGGATGTCCTGTAAATGCTATACTGCGATTTCCAGCCCCCAATTCAAAATTAAAGTTTCTTAAAGAGACAGTACACTTTCATATAAAATGGCCAAAAATAACCTTATACCATTGCCCACTACAATTATAAACCCCATACATATTTAAAATCACCCTGGGAACCTTCTTAGGGTGTCTTGACAGTGCTATACTGCAATTTCCAGCCCCCAATTCAAAAGTTAAGTTTCTTAAAGAGACAGTACACTTTCATATAAAATGGCCAAAAATAACCTTATACCATTGCCCACTACAATTATAAACCCCATACATATTTAAAATCACCCTGGAAACCTTCTTAGGGTGTCTTGACAGTGCTATACTGCGATTTCCAGCCCCCAATTCAAAAGTTAAGCTTCTTAAAGAGACAGTACACTTTCATATAAAATGGCCAAAAATAACCTTATACCATTGCCCCTACAATTTTAAACCCCATACAAATTTTAAATCACTCTGGGAACCTTCTTATGGTTTCTTGACAGTGCTATACTGCGATTTCCAGCCCACAATTCAAAAGTGAAATTTCTTAAAGAGACAGTACACTTTCATATAAAATGGCCAAAAATAACCTTATACCATTGACAACTACAATTATAAACCCCATACATATTTAAAATCACCCTGGGAATCTCCCCAGTGTGTCCTGAAAATGCTGTACTGCGATTTCCAGCCCCCAATTCAAAAGTGAAATTTCTTAAAGAGACAGTACACTTTCATATAAAATGGCCAAAAATAACCTTATACCATTGCCCACTACAATTATAAACCCAATACATATTTAAAATCACCCTGGGAACCTTCTTAGGGTGTCTTGACAGTGCTATACTGCGATTTCCAGCCCCCAATTCAAAAGTTAAGCTTCTTAAAGAGACAGTACACTTTCATATAAAATGGCCAAAAATAAACCTTATACCATTGCCCACTACAATTATAAACCCCATAAATATTTAAAATCACCCTGGGAACCTTCCCAGGGTGTCCTGTAAATGCTATAGTGCGATTTCCAGCCCCCAATTCAAAAGTGAAGTTTCTTAAAGAGACAGTACACTTTCATATAAAATGGCCAAAAATAACCTTATACCATTGCCCACTACAATTATAAACCCATTACATATTTAAAATCACCCTGGGAACCTTCTTAGGGTGTCTTGACAGTGCTATACTGCGATTTCCAGCCCCCAATTTAAAAGGTAAGTTTCTTAAAGAGACAGTACACTTTCATATAAAATGGCCAAAAATAACCTTATACCATTGCCTACTACAATTATAAACCCCATACATATTTAAAATCACCCTGGGAACCTTCTTAGGATGTCTTGACAGTGCTATACTGCGATTTCCAGCCCACAATTCAAAAGTGAAATTTCTTAAAGAGACAGTACACTTTCATATAAAATGGCCAAAAATAACCTTATACCATTGCCCACTACAATTATAAACCCCATACATATTTAAAATCACCCTGGGAACCTTCTTAGGGTGTCTTGACAGTGCTATACTGCAATTTCCAGCCCCCAATTCAAAAGTGAAATTTCTTAAAGAGACAGTACACTTTCATATAAAATGGCCAAAAATAACCTTATACCATTGCCCACTACAATTATAAACCCCATACATATTTAAAATCACCCTGGGAACCTCCCCAGGATGTCCTGTAAATGCTATACTGCGATTTCCAGCCCCCAATTCAAAATTAAAGTTTCTTAAAGAGACAGTACACTTTCATATAAAATGGCCAAAAATAACCTTATACCATTGCCCACTACAATTATAAACCCCATACATATTTAAAATCACCCTGGGAACCTTCTTAGGGTGTCTTGACAGTGCTATACTGCAATTTCCAGCCCCCAATTCAAAAGTTAAGTTTCTTAAAGAGACAGTACACTTTCATATAAAATGGCCAAAAATAACCTTATACCATTGCCCACTACAATTATAAACCCCATACATATTTAAAATCACCCTGGAAACATTCTTAGGGTGTCTTGACAGTGCTATACTGCGATTTCCAGCCCCCAATTCAAAAGTTAAGCTTCTTAAAGAGACAGTACACTTTCATATAAAATGGCCAAAAATAACCTTATACCATTGCCCCTACAATTTTAAACCCCATACAAATTTTAAATCACCCTGGGAACCTTCTTATGGTTTCTTGACAGTGCTATACTGCGATTTCCAGCCCACAATTCAAAAGTGAAATTTCTTAAAGAGACAGTACACTTTCATATAAAATGGCCAAAAATAACCTTATACCATTGACAACTACAATTATAAACCCCATACATATTTAAAATCACCCTGGGAATCTCCCCAGTGTGTCCTGAAAATGCTGTACTGCGATTTCCAGCCCCCAATTCAAAAGTGAAATTTCTTAAAGAGACAGTACACTTTCATATAAAATGGCCAAAAATAACCTTATACCATTGCCCACTACAATTATAAACCCCATACATATTTAAAATCACCCTGGGAACCTTCTTAGGGTGTCTTGACAGTGCTATACTGCGATTTCCAGCCCCCAATTCAAAAGTGAAATTTCTTAAAGAGACAGTACACTTTCATATAAAATGGCCAAAAATAACCTTATACCATTGCCCACTACAATTATAAACCCCATACATATTTAAAATCACCCTGGGAACCTTCTTAGGGTGTCTTGACAGTGCTATACTGCGATTTCCAGCCCCCAATTCAAAAGTTAAGCTTCTTAAAGAGACAGTACACTTTCATATAAAATGGCCAAAAATAAACCTTATACCATTGCCCACTACAATTATAAACCCCATACATATTTAAAATCACCCTGGGAACCTTCCCAGGGTGTCCTGTAAATGCTATACTGCGATTTCCAGCCCCCAATTCAAAAGTGAAGTTTCTTAAAGAGACAGTACACTTTCATATAAAATGGCCAAAAATAACCTTATACCATTGCCCACTACAATTATAAACCCCATACATATTTAAAATCACCCTGGGAACCTTCTTAGGGTGTCTTGACAGTGCTATACTGCGATTTCCAGCCCCCAATTTAAAAGGTAAGTTTCTTAAAGAGACAGTACACTTTCATATAAAATGGCCAAAAATAACCTTATACCATTGCCTACTACAATTATAAACCCCATACATATTTAAAGTCACCCTGGGAACCTTCTTAGGATGTCTTGACAGTGCTATACTGCGATTTCCAGCCCACAATTCAAAAGTGAAATTTCTTAAAGAGACAGTACACTTTCATATAAAATGGCCAAAAATAACCTTATACCATTGACAACTAAAATTATAAACCCCATACATATTTAAAATCACCCTGGGAACCTTCTTAGGGTGTCTTGACAGTGCTATACTGCGATTTCCAGCCCACAATTCAAAAGTGAAATTTCTTAAAGAGACAGTACACTTTCATATAAAATGTTATAAACCCCATACATATTTAAAATCACCCTGGGGGGTGTCCTGAAAATGCTATACTGCGATTTCCAGCCCCCAATTCAAAAGTTACGTTCTTAAAGAGACAGTACACTTTCATATAAAATGGCCAAAAATAACCTTTTACCATTGCCCACTACAATTATAAACCCCATACATATTTAAAATCACCCTGGGAACCTTCTTAGGGTTTCTTGACAGTGCTATACTGCGATTTCCAGCCCCCAATTCAAAAGTGAAATTTCTTAAAGAGACAGTACACTTTCATATAAAATGGCCAAAAATAACCTTATACCATTGCCCACTACAATTATAAACCCCATACATATTTAAAATCACCCTGGGAACCTTCTTAGGATGTCTTGACAGTGCTATACTGCAATTTCCAGCCCCCAATTCAAAAGTGAAATTTCTTAAAGAGACAGTACACTTTCATATAAAATGGCCAAAAATAACCTTATACCATAGCCCACTACAATTATAAACCCCATACATATTTAAAATCACCCTGGGAACCTTCTTAGGGTGTCTTGACAGTGCTATACTGCAATTTCCAGCCCCCAATTCAAAAGTGAAATTTCTTAAAGAGACAGTACACTTTCATATAAAATGGCCAAAAATAACCTTATACCATTGCCCACTACAATTATAAACCCCATACATATTTAAAATCACCCTGGGAACCTCCCCAGGATGTCCTGTAAATGCTATACTGCGATTTCCAGCCCCCAATTCAAAATTAAAGTTTCTTAAAGAGACAGTACACTTTCATATAAAATGGCCAAAAATAACCTTATACCATTGCCCACTACAATTATAAACCCCATACATATTTAAAATCACCCTGGGAACCTTCTTAGGGTGTCTTGACAGTGCTATACTGCAATTTCCAGCCCCCAATTCAAAAGTTAAGTTTCTTAAAGAGACAGTACACTTTCATATAAAATGGCCAAAAATAACCTTATACCATTGCCCCTACAATTTTAAACCCCATACAAATTTTAAATCACTCTGGGAACCTTCTTATGGTTTCTTGACAGTGCTATACTGCGATTTCCAGCCCACAATTCAAAAGTGAAATTTCTTAAAGAGACAGTACACTTTCATATAAAATGGCCAAAAATAACCTTATACCATTGACAACTACAATTATAAACCCCATACATATTTAAAATCACCCTGGGAATCTCCCCAGTGTGTCCTGAAAATGCTGTACTGCGATTTCCAGCCCCCAATTCAAAAGTGAAATTTCTTAAAGAGACAGTACACTTTCATATAAAATGGCCAAAAATAACCTTATACCATTGCCCACTACAATTATAAACCCAATACATATTTAAAATCACCCTGGGAACCTTCTTAGGGTGTCTTGACAGTGCTATACTGCGATTTCCAGCCCCCAATTCAAAAGTTAAGCTTCTTAAAGAGACAGTACACTTTCATATAAAATGGCCAAAAATAAACCTTATACCATTGCCCACTACAATTATAAACCCCATAAATATTTAAAATCACCCTGGGAACCTTCCCAGGGTGTCCTGTAAATGCTATAGTGCGATTTCCAGCCCCCAATTCAAAAGTGAAGTTTCTTAAAGAGACAGTACACTTTCATATAAAATGGCCAAAAATAACCTTATACCATTGCCCACTACAATTATAAACCCCATACATATTTAAAATCACCCTGGGAACCTTCTTAGGGTGTCTTGACAGTGCTATACTGCGATTTCCAGCCCCCAATTTAAAAGGTAAGTTTCTTAAAGAGACAGTACACTTTCATATAAAATGGCCAAAAATAACCTTATACCATTGCCTACTACAATTATAAACCCCATACATATTTAAAATCACCCTGGGAACCTTCTTAGGATGTCTTGACAGTGCTATACTGCGATTTCCAGCCCACAATTCAAAAGTGAAATTTCTTAAAGAGACAGTACACTTTCATATAAAATGGCCAAAAATAACCTTATACCATTGCCCACTACAATTATAAACCCCATACATATTTAAAATCACCCTGGGAACCTTCTTAGGGTGTCTTGACAGTGCTATTCTGCAATTTCCAGCCCCCAATTCAAAAGTGAAATTTCTTAAAGAGACAGTACACTTTCATATAAAATGGCCAAAAATAACCTTATACCATTGCCCACTACAATTATAAACCCCATACATATTTAAAATCACCCTGGGAACCTCCCCAGGATGTCCTGTAAATGCTATACTGCGATTTCCAGCCCCCAATTCAAAATTAAAGTTTCTTAAAGAGACAGTACACTTTCATATAAAATGGCCAAAAATAACCTTATACCATTGCCCACTACAATTATAAACCCCATACATATTTAAAATCACCCTGGGAACCTTCTTAGGGTGTCTTGACAGTGCTATACTGCAATTTCCAGCCCCCAATTCAAAAGTTAAGTTTCTTAAAGAGACAGTACACTTTCATATAAAATGGCCAAAAATAACCTTATACCATTGCCCACTACAATTATAAACCCCATACATATTTAAAATCACCCTGGAAACATTCTTAGGGTGTCTTGACAGTGCTATACTGCGATTTCCAGCCCCCAATTCAAAAGTTAAGCTTCTTAAAGAGACAGTACACTTTCATATAAAATGGCCAAAAATAACCTTATACCATTGCCCCTACAATTTTAAACCCCATACAAATTTTAAATCACCCTGGGAACCTTCTTATGGTTTCTTGACAGTGCTATACTGCGATTTCCAGCCCACAATTCAAAAGTGAAATTTCTTAAAGAGACAGTACACTTTCATATAAAATGGCCAAAAATAACCTTATACCATTGACAACTACAATTATAAACCCCATACATATTTAAAATCACCCTGGGAATCTCCCCAGTGTGTCCTGAAAATGCTGTACTGCGATTTCCAGCCCCCAATTCAAAAGTGAAATTTCTTAAAGAGACAGTACACTTTCATATAAAATGGCCAAAAATAACCTTATACCATTGCCCACTACAATTATAAACCCCATACATATTTAAAATCACCCTGGGAACCTTCTTAGGGTGTCTTGACAGTGCTATACTGCGATTTCCAGCCCCCAATTCAAAAGTGAAATTTCTTAAAGAGACAGTACACTTTCATATAAAATGGCCAAAAATAACCTTATACCATTGCCCACTACAATTATAAACCCCATACATATTTAAAATCACCCTGGGAACCTTCTTAGGGTGTCTTGACAGTGCTATACTGCGATTTCCAGCCCCCAATTCAAAAGTTAAGCTTCTTAAAGAGACAGTACACTTTCATATAAAATGGCCAAAAATAAACCTTATACCATTGCCCACTACAATTATAAACCCCATACATATTTAAAATCACCCTGGGAACCTTCCCAGGGTGTCCTGTAAATGCTATACTGCGATTTCCAGCCCCCAATTCAAAAGTGAAGTTTCTTAAAGAGACAGTACACTTTCATATAAAATGGCCAAAAATAACCTTATACCATTGCCCACTACAATTATAAACCCCATACATATTTAAAATCACCCTGGGAACCTTCTTAGGGTGTCTTGACAGTGCTATACTGCGATTTCCAGCCCCCAATTTAAAAGGTAAGTTTCTTAAAGAGACAGTACACTTTCATATAAAATGGCCAAAAATAACCTTATACCATTGCCTACTACAATTATAAACCCCATACATATTTAAAGTCACCCTGGGAACCTTCTTAGGATGTCTTGACAGTGCTATACTGCGATTTCCAGCCCACAATTCAAAAGTGAAATTTCTTAAAGAGACAGTACACTTTCATATAAAATGGCCAAAAATAACCTTATACCATTGACAACTAAAATTATAAACCCCATACATATTTAAAATCACCCTGGGAACCTTCTTAGGGTGTCTTGACAGTGCTATACTGCGATTTCCAGCCCACAATTCAAAAGTGAAATTTCTTAAAGAGACAGTACACTTTCATATAAAATGTTATAAACCCCATACATATTTAAAATCACCCTGGGGGGTGTCCTGAAAATGCTATACTGCGATTTCCAGCCCCCAATTCAAAAGTTACGTTCTTAAAGAGACAGTACACTTTCATATAAAATGGCCAAAAATAACCTTTTACCATTGCCCACTACAATTATAAACCCCATACATATTTAAAATCACCCTGGGAACCTTCTTAGGGTTTCTTGACAGTGCTATACTGCGATTTCCAGCCCCCAATTCAAAAGTGAAATTTCTTAAAGAGACAGTACACTTTCATATAAAATGGCCAAAAATAACCTTATACCATTGCCCACTACAATTATAAACCCCATACATATTTAAAATCACCCTGGGAACCTTCTTAGGATGTCTTGACAGTGCTATACTGCAATTTCCAGCCCCCAATTCAAAAGTGAAATTTCTTAAAGAGACAGTACACTTTCATATAAAATGGCCAAAAATAACCTTATACCATAGCCCACTACAATTATAAACCCCATACATATTTAAAATCACCCTGGGAACCTCCCCAGGGTGTCCTGAAAATGCTATATTGCGATTTCCAGCCCCCAATTCAAAAGTGAAATTTCTTAAAGAGACAGTACACTTTCATATAAAATGGCCAAAAATAACCTTATACCATTGCCCACTACAATTATAAACCTAGTACATATTTAAAATCACCCTGGGAACCTTCTTAGGGTGTCTTGACAGTGCTATACTGCAATTTCCAGCCCCCAATTCAAAAGTGAAATTTCTTAAAGAGACAGTACACTTTCATATAAAATGGCCAAAAATAACCTTATACCATTGCCCACTACAATTATAAACCCCATACATATTTAAAATCACCCTGGGAACCTTCTTAGGGTGTCTTGACAGTGCTATACTGCGATTTCCAGCCCCCAATTCAAAAGTTAAGCTTCTTAAAGAGACAGTACACTTTCATATAAAATGGCCAAAAATAACCTTATACCATAGCCCACTACAATTATAAACCCCATACATATTTAAAATCACCCTGGGAACCTCCCCAGGGTGTCCTGAAAATGCTATACTGCGATTTCCAGCCCCCAATTCAAAAGTGAAATTTCTTAAAGAGACAGTACACTTTCATATAAAATGGCCAAAAATAACCTTATACCATTGCCCACTACAATTATAAACCCCATACATATTTAAAATCACCCTGGGAACCTTCTTAGGGTGTCTTGACAGTGCTATACTGCAATTTCCAGCCCCCAATTCAAAAGTGAAATTTCTTAAAGAGACAGTACACTTTCATATAAAATGGCCAAAAATAACCTTATATTATTGCCCACTACAATTATAAACCCCATACATATTTAAAATCACCCTGGGAACCTCCCCAGGATGTCCTGTAAATGCTATACTGCGATTTCCAGCCCCCAATTCAAAATTAAAGTTTCTTAAAGAGACAGTACACTTTCATATAAAATGGCCAAAAATAACCTTATACCATTGCCCACTACAATTATAAACCCCATACATATTTAAAATCACCCTGGGAACCTTCTTAGGGTGTCTTGACAGTGCTATACTGCGATTTCCAGCCCCCAATTCAAAAGTTAAGTTTCTTAAAGAGACAGTACACTTTCATATAAAATGGCCAAAAATAACCTTATACCATTGCCCCTACAATTTTAAACCCCATACAAATTTTAAATCACCCTGGGAACCTTCTTATGGTTTCTTGACAGTGCTATACTGCGATTTCCAGCCCACAATTCAAAAGTGAAATTTCTTAAAGAGACAGTACACTTTCATATAAAATGGCCAAAAATAACCTTATACCATTGACAACTACAATTATAAACCCCATACATATTTAAAATCACCCTGGGAATCTCCCCAGTGTGTCCTGAAAATGCTGTACTGCGATTTCCAGCCCCCAATTCAAAAGTGAAATTTCTTAAAGAGACAGTACACTTTCATATAAAATGGCCAAAAATAACCTTATACCATTGCCCACTACAATTATAAACCCAATACATATTTAAAATCACCCTGGGAACCTTCTTAGGGTGTCTTGACAGTGCTATACTGCGATTTCCAGCCCCCAATTCAAAAGTGAAATTTTTTAAAGAGACAGTACACTTTCATATAAAATGGCCAAAAATAACCTTATACCATTGCCCACTACAATTATAAACCCCATACATATTTAAAATCACCCTGGGAACCTTCTTAGGGTGTCTTGACAGTGCTATACTGCGATTTCCAGCCCCCAATTCAAAAGTTAAGCTTCTTAAAGAGACAGTACACTTTCATATAAAATGGCCAAAAATAAACCTTATACCATTGCCCACTACAATTATAAACCCCATAAATATTTAAAATCACCCTGGGAACCTTCCCAGGGTGTCCTGTAAATGCTATACTGCGATTTCCAGCCCCCAATTCAAAAGTGAAGTTTCTTAAAGAGACAGTACACTTTCATATAAAATGGCCAAAAATAACCTTATACCATTGCCCACTACAATTATAAACCCCATACATATTTAAAATCACCCTGGGAACCTTCTTAGGGTGTCTTGACAGTGCTATACTGCGATTTCCAGCCCCCAATTTAAAAGGTAAGTTTCTTAAAGAGACAGTACACTTTCATATAAAATGGCCAAAAATAACCTTATACCATTGCCTACTACAATTATAAACCCCATACATATTTAAAATCACCCTGGGAACCTTCTTAGGATGTCTTGACAGTGCTATACTGCGATTTCCAGCCCACAATTCAAAAGTGAAATTTCTTAAAGAGACAGTACACTTTCATATAAAATGGCCAAAAATAACCTTATACCATTGACAACTAAAATTATAAACCCCATACATATTTAAAATCACCCTGGGAACCTTCTTAGGGTGTCTTGACAGTGCTATACTGCGATTTCCAGCCCACAATTCAAAAGTGAAATTTCTTAAAGAGACAGTACACTTTCATATAAAATGGCCAAAAATAAACCTTATATCATTGCCCACTACAATTATAAACCCCATACATATTTAAAATCACCCTGGGAACCTTCTTAGGGTGTCTTGACAGTGCTATACTGCGATTTCCAGCCCACAATTCAAAAGTGAAATTTCTTAAAGAGACAGTACACTTTCATATAAAATGGCCAAAAATAACCTTATACCATTGCCCACTAAAATTATAAACCCCATACATATTTAAAATCACCCTGGGATCCTTCCCAGGATGTCCTGTAAATGCTATACTGCGATTTCCAGCCCCCAATTCAAAATTAAAGTTTCTTTAAGAGACAGTACACTTTCATATAAAATGGCCAAAAATAACCTTATACCATTGCCCACTACAATTATAAACCCCATACATATTTTAAATCACCCTGGGAACCTTCTTATGGTTTCTTGACAGTGCTATACTGCGATTTCCAGCCCCCAATTCAAAAGTTAAGTTTCTTAAAGAGACAGTACACTTTCATATAAAATGGCCAAAAATAAACCTTATACCATTGCCCACTACAATTATAAACCCCATACATATTTAAAATCACCCTGGGAACCTTCTTAGGATGTCTTGACAGTGCTATACTGCGATTTCCAGCCCACAATTCAAAAGTGAAATTTCTTAAAGAGACAGTACACTTTCATATAAAATGGCCAAAAATAACCTTATACCATTGACAACTACAATTATAAACCCCATACATATTTAAAATCACCCTGGGAATCTCCCCAGTGTGTCCTGAAAATGCTGTACTGCGATTTCCAGCCCCCAATTCAAAAGTGAAATTTCTTAAAGAGACAGTACACTTTCATATAAAATGGCCAAAAATAACCTTATACCATTGACAACTAAAATTATAAACCCCATACATATTTAAAATCACCCTGGGAACCTTCTTAGGGTGTCTTGACAGTGCTATACTGCGATTTCCAGCCCACAATTCAAAAGTGAAATTTCTTAAAGAGACAGTACACTTTCATATAAAATGTTATAAACCCCATACATATTTAAAATCACCCTGGGGGGTGTCCTGAAAATGCTATACTGCGATTTCCAGCCCCCAATTCAAAAGTTACGTTCTTAAAGAGACAGTACACTTTCATATAAAATGGCCAAAAATAACCTTTTACCATTGCCCACTACAATTATAAACCCCATACATATTTAAAATCACCCTGGGAACCTTCTTAGGGTTTCTTGACAGTGCTATACTGCGATTTCCAGCCCCCAATTCAAAAGTGAAATTTCTTAAAGAGACAGTACACTTTCATATAAAATGGCCAAAAATAACCTTATACCATTGCCCACTACAATTATAAACCCCATACATATTTAAAATCACCCTGGGAACCTTCTTAGGATGTCTTGACAGTGCTATACTGCAATTTCCAGCCCCCAATTCAAAAGTGAAATTTCTTAAAGAGACAGTACACTTTCATATAAAATGGCCAAAAATAACCTTATACCATAGCCCACTACAATTATAAACCCCATACATATTTAAAATCACCCTGGGAACCTCCCCAGGGTGTCCTGAAAATGCTATACTGCGATTTCCAGCCCCCAATTCAAAAGTGAAATTTCTTAAAGAGACAGTACACTTTCATATAAAATGGCCAAAAATAACCTTATACCATTGCCCACTACAATTATAAACCCCATACATATTTAAAATCACCCTGGGAACCTTCTTATGGTTTCTTGACAGTGCTATACTGCGATTTCCAGCCCACAATTCAAAAGTGAAATTTCTTAAAGAGACAGTACACTTTCATATAAAATGGCCAAAAATAACCTTATACCATTGACAGCTACAATTATAAACCCCATACATATTTAAAATCACCCTGGGAATCTCCCCAGTGTGTCCTGAAAATGCTGTACTGCGATTTCCAGCCCCCAATTCAAAAGTGAAATTTCTTAAAGAGACAGTACACTTTCATATAAAATGGCCAAAAATAACCTTATACCATTGCCCACTACAATTATAAACCTAGTACATATTTAAAATCACCCAGGGAACCTTCTTAGGGTGTCTTGACAGTGCTATACTGCGATTTCCAGCCCCCAATTCAAAAGTGAAATTTCTTAAAGAGACAGTACACTTTCATATAAAATGGCCAAAAATAACCTTATACCATTGCCCACTACAATTATAAACCCCATACATATTTAAAATCACAATGGGAACCTTCTTAGGGTGTCTTGACAGTGCTATACTGCGATTTCCAGCCCCCAATTCAAAAGTTAAGCTTCTTAAAGAGACAGTACACTTTCATATAAAATGGCCAAAAATAACCTTATACCATAGCCCACTACAATTATAAACCCCATACATATTTAAAATCACCCTGGAAACCTCCCCAGGGTGTCCTGAAAATGCTATACTGCGATTTCCAGCCCCCAATTCAAAAGTGAAATTTCTTAAAGAGACAGTACACTTTCATATAAAATGGCCAAAAATAACCTTATACCATTGCCCACTACAATTATAAACCCCATACATATTTAAAATCACCCTGGGAACCTTCTTAGGGTGTCTTGACAGTGCTATACTGCAATTTCCTGCCCCCAATTCAAAAGTGAAATTTCTTAAAGAGACAGTACACTTTCATATAAAATGGCCAAAAATAACCTTATATTATTGCCCACTACAATTATAAACCCCATACATATTTAAAATCACCCTGGGAACCTCCGCAGGATGTCCTGTAAATGCTATACTGCGATTTCCAGCCCCCAATTCAAAATTAAAGTTTCTTAAAGAGACAGTACACTTTCATATAAAATGGCCAAAAATAACCTTATACCATTGCCCACTACAATTATAAACCCCATACATATTTAAAATCACCCTGGGAACCTTCTTAGGGTGTCTTGACAGTGCTATACTGCAATTTCCAGCCCCCAATTCAAAAGTTAAGTTTCTTAAAGAGACAGTACACTTTCATATAAAATGGCCAAAAATAACCTTATACCATTGCCCACTACAATTATAAACCCCATACATATTTAAAATCACCCTGGAAACCTTCTTAGGGTGTCTTGACAGTGCTATACTGCGATTTCCAGCCCCCAATTCAAAAGTTAAGCTTCTTAAAGAGACAGTACACTTTCATATAAAATGGCCAAAAATAACCTTATACCATTGCCCCTACAATTTTAAACCCCATACAAATTTTAAATCACCCTGGGAACCTTATTATGGTTTCTTGACAGTGCTATACTGCGATTTCCAGCCCACAATTCAAAAGTGAAATTTCTTAAAGAGACAGTACACTTTCATATAAAATGGCCAAAAATAACCTTATACCATTGACAACTACAATTATAAACCCCATACATATTTAAAATCACCCTGGGAATCTCCCCAGTGTGTCCTGAAAATGCTGTACTGCGATTTCCAGCCCCCAATTCAAAAGTGAAATTTCTTAAAGAGACAGTACACTTTCATATAAAATGGCCAAAAATAACCTTATACCATTGCCCACTACAATTATAAACCCAATACATATTTAAAATCACCCTGGGAACCTCCCCAGGATGTCCTGTAAATGCTATACTGCGATTTCCAGCCCCCAATTCAAAATTAAAGTTTCTTAAAGAGACAGTACACTTTCATATAAAATGGCCAAAAATAACCTTATACCATTGCCCACTACAATTATAAACCCCATACATATTTAAAATCACCCTGGGAACCTTCTTAGGGTGTCTTGACAGTGCTATACTGCAATTTCCAGCCCCCAATTCAAAAGTTAAGTTTCTTAAAGAGACAGTACACTTTCATATAAAATGGCCAAAAATAACCTTATACCATTGCCCACTACAATTATAAACCCCATACATATTTAAAATCACCCTGGGAACCTTCTTAGGGTGTCTTGACAGTGCTATACTGCGATTTCCAGCCCCCAATTCAAAAGTTAAGCTTCTTAAAGAGGCAGTACACTTTCATATAAAATGGCCAAAAATAATCTTATACCATTGCCCCTACAATTTTAAACCCCATACATATTTTAAATCACCCTGGGAACCTTCTTATGGTTTCTTGACAGTGCTATACTGCGATTTCCAGCCCCCAATTCAAAAGTGAAATTTCTTAAAGAGACAGTACACTTTCATATAAAATGGCCAAAAATAACCTTATACCATTGCCCACTACAATTATAAACCCCATACATATTTAAAATCACCCTGGGAACCTTCTTAGGATGTCTTGACAGTGCTATACTGCGATTTCCAGCCCCCAATTCAAAAGTTTACTTTCTTAAAGAGACAGTACACTTTTATATAAAATGGCCAAAAATAACCTTATACCATTGCCCACTACAATTATAAACCCCATACATATTTAAAATCACCCTGGGAACCTTCTTAGGGTGTCTTGACAGTGCTATACTGCGATTTCCAGCCCCCAATTCAAAAGTTAAGCTTCTTAAAGAGACAGTACACTTTCATATAAAATGGCCAAAAATAACCTTATACCATTGCCCACTACAATTATAAACCCCATACATATTTAAAATCACCCTGGGAACCTTCTTAGGGTGTCTTGACAGTGCTATACTGCGATTTCCAGCCCCCAATTCAAAAGGTAAGTTTCTTAAAGAGACAGTACACTTTCATATAAAATGGCCAAAAATTACCTTATACCATTGACAACTACAATTATAAACCCCATACATATTTAAAATCACCCTGGGAACCTTCTTAGGGTGTCTTGACAGTGTTATACTGCGATTTCCAGCCCACAATTCAAAAGTTTAATTTCTTAAAGAGACAGTACACTTTCATATAAAATGGCCAAAAATAACCTTATATCATTGCCCACTACAATTATAAACCCCATACATATTTAAAATCACCCTGGGAACCTTCTTAGGGTGTCTTGACAGTGCTATACTGCGATTTCCAGCCCACAATTCAAAAGTGAAATTTCTTAAAGAGACAGTACACTTTCATATAAAATGGCCAAAAATAACCTTATACCATGGACAACTACAATTATAAACCCCATACATATTTAAAATCACCATGGGAACCTTCCCAGGGTGTCCTGAAAATGCTATACTGCGATTTCCAGCCCACAATTCAAAAGTGAAATTCCTTAAAGAGACAGTACACTTTCATATAAAATGGCCAAAAATAACCTTATATCATTGCCCACTACAATTATAAACCCCATACATATTTAAAATCACCCTGGGAACCTTATTAGGGTGTCTTGACAGTGATATACTGCGATTTCCAGCCCCCAATTCAAAAGTGAAGTTTCTTAAAGAGACAGTACACTGTCATATAAAATGGCCAAAAATAACCTTATACCATTGCCCACTAAAATTATAAACCCCATACATATTTAAAATCACCCTGGGATCCTTCCCAGGGTGTCCTGTAAATGCTGTACTGCGATTTCCAGCCCCCAATTCAATAGTGAAGTTTCTTAAAGAGACAGTACACTTTCATATAAAATGGCCAAAAATTACCTTATACCATTGACAACTACAATTATAAACCCCATACATATTTAAAATCACCCTGGGAACCTTCTTAGGGTGTCTTGACAGTGCTATACTGCGATTTCCAGCCCACAATTCAAAAGTGAAATTTCTTAAAGAGACAGTACACTTTCATATAAAATGGCCAAAAATAACCTTATACCATTGACAACTAAAATTATAAACCCCATACATATTTAAAATCACCCTGGGAACCTTCTTAGGGTGTCTTGACAGTGCTATACTGCGATTTCCAGCCCACAATTCAAAAGTGAAATTTCTTAAAGAGACAGTACACTTTCATATAAAATGGCCAAAAATAACCTTATACCATTGCCCACTACAATTATAAACCTCATAGATATTTAAAATCACCCTGGGAACCTTCTTAGGGTGTCTTCACAGTGCTATACTGCGATTTCCAGCCCCCAATTCAAAAGTGAAGTTTCTTAAAGAGACAGTACACTTTCATATAAAATGGCCAAAAATAACCTTATACCATTGCCCACTACAATTATAAACCCCATACATATTTAAAATCACCATGGGAACCTTCCCAGGGTGTCCTGAAAATGCTATACTGCGATTTCCAGCCCACAATTCAAAAGTGAATTTTCTTAAAGAGACAGTACACTTTCATATAAAATGGCCAAAAATAACCTTATACCATTGCCCACTACAATTATAAACCCCATACATATTTAAAATCACCATGGGAACCTTCTTAGGATGTCTTGACAGTGCTATACTGCGATTTCCAGCCCACAATTCAAAAGTGAAATTTCTTAAAGAGACAGTACACTTTCATATAAAATGGCCAAAAATAACCTTATACCATTGCCCACTACAATTATAAACCCCATACATATTTAAAATCACCCTGGGAACCTTCTTAGGGTGTCTTGACAGTGATATACTGCGATTTACAGCCCACAATTCAAAAGTGAAATTTCTTAAAGAGACAGTACACTTTCATATAAAATGGCCAAAAATAACCTTATACCATTGACAACTACAATTATAAACCCCATACATATTTAAAATCACCCTGGGAATCTCCCCAGTGTGTCCTGAAAATGCTGTACTGCGATTTCCAGCCCCCAATTCAAAAGTGAAATTTCTTAAAGAGACAGTACACTTTCATATAAAATGGCCAAAAATAACCTTATACCATTGCCCACTACAATTATAAACCCAATACATATTTAAAATCACCCTGGGAACCTCCCCAGGATGTCCTGTAAATGCTATACTGCGATTTCCAGCCCCCAATTCAAAATTAAAGTTTCTTAAAGAGACAGTACACTTTCATATAAAATGGCCAAAAATAACCTTATACCATTGCCCACTACAATTATAAACCCCATACATATTTAAAATCACCCTGGGAACCTTCTTAGGGTGTCTTGACAGTGCTATACTGCAATTTCCAGCCCCCAATTCAAAAGTTAAGTTTCTTAAAGAGACAGTACACTTTCATATAAAATGGCCAAAAATAACCTTATACCATTGCCCACTACAATTATAAACCCCATACATATTTAAAATCACCCTGGGAACCTTCTTAGGGTGTCTTGACAGTGCTATACTGCGATTTCCAGCCCCCAATTCAAAAGTTAAGCTTCTTAAAGAGGCAGTACACTTTCATATAAAATGGCCAAAAATAATCTTATACCATTGCCCCTACAATTTTAAACCCCATACATATTTTAAATCACCCTGGGAACCTTCTTATGGTTTCTTGACAGTGCTATACTGCGATTTCCAGCCCCCAATTCAAAAGTGAAATTTCTTAAAGAGACAGTACACTTTCATATAAAATGGCCAAAAATAACCTTATACCATTGCCCACTACAATTATAAACCCCATACATATTTAAAATCACCCTGGGAACCTTCTTAGGATGTCTTGACAGTGCTATACTGCGATTTCCAGCCCCCAATTCAAAAGTTTACTTTCTTAAAGAGACAGTACACTTTTATATAAAATGGCCAAAAATAACCTTATACCATTGCCCACTACAATTATAAACCCCATACATATTTAAAATCACCCTGGGAACCTTCTTAGGGTGTCTTGACAGTGCTATACTGCGATTTCCAGCCCCCAATTCAAAAGTTAAGCTTCTTAAAGAGACAGTACACTTTCATATAAAATGGCCAAAAATAACCTTATACCATTGCCCACTACAATTATAAACCCCATACATATTTAAAATCACCCTGGGAACCTTCTTAGGGTGTCTTGACAGTGCTATACTGCGATTTCCAGCCCCCAATTCAAAAGGTAAGTTTCTTAAAGAGACAGTACACTTTCATATAAAATGGCCAAAAATTACCTTATACCATTGACAACTACAATTATAAACCCCATACATATTTAAAATCACCCTGGGAACCTTCTTAGGGTGTCTTGACAGTGTTATACTGCGATTTCCAGCCCACAATTCAAAAGTTTAATTTCTTAAAGAGACAGTACACTTTCATATAAAATGGCCAAAAATAACCTTATATCATTGCCCACTACAATTATAAACCCCATACATATTTAAAATCACCCTGGGAACCTTCTTAGGGTGTCTTGACAGTGCTATACTGCGATTTCCAGCCCACAATTCAAAAGTGAAATTTCTTAAAGAGACAGTACACTTTCATATAAAATGGCCAAAAATAACCTTATACCATGGACAACTACAATTATAAACCCCATACATATTTAAAATCACCATGGGAACCTTCCCAGGGTGTCCTGAAAATGCTATACTGCGATTTCCAGCCCACAATTCAAAAGTGAAATTCCTTAAAGAGACAGTACACTTTCATATAAAATGGCCAAAAATAACCTTATATCATTGCCCACTACAATTATAAACCCCATACATATTTAAAATCACCCTGGGAACCTTATTAGGGTGTCTTGACAGTGATATACTGCGATTTCCAGCCCCCAATTCAAAAGTGAAGTTTCTTAAAGAGACAGTACACTGTCATATAAAATGGCCAAAAATAACCTTATACCATTGCCCACTAAAATTATAAACCCCATACATATTTAAAATCACCCTGGGATCCTTCCCAGGGTGTCCTGTAAATGCTGTACTGCGATTTCCAGCCCCCAATTCAATAGTGAAGTTTCTTAAAGAGACAGTACACTTTCATATAAAATGGCCAAAAATTACCTTATACCATTGACAACTACAATTATAAACCCCATACATATTTAAAATCACCCTGGGAACCTTCTTAGGGTGTCTTGACAGTGCTATACTGCGATTTCCAGCCCACAATTCAAAAGTGAAATTTCTTAAAGAGACAGTACACTTTCATATAAAATGGCCAAAAATAACCTTATACCATTGACAACTAAAATTATAAACCCCATACATATTTAAAATCACCCTGGGAACCTTCTTAGGGTGTCTTGACAGTGCTATACTGCGATTTCCAGCCCACAATTCAAAAGTGAAATTTCTTAAAGAGACAGTACACTTTCATATAAAATGGCCAAAAATAACCTTATACCATTGCCCACTACAATTATAAACCTCATACATATTTAAAATCACCCTGGGAACCTTCTTAGGGTGTCTTCACAGTGCTATACTGCGATTTCCAGCCCCCAATTCAAAAGTGAAGTTTCTTAAAGAGACAGTACACTTTCATATAAAATGGCCAAAAATAACCTTATACCATTGCCCACTACAATTATAAACCCCATACATATTTAAAATCACCATGGGAACCTTCCCAGGGTGTCCTGAAAATGCTATACTGCGATTTCCAGCCCACAATTCAAAAGTGAAATTTCTTAAAGAGACAGTACACTTTCATATAAAATGGCCAAAAATAACCTTATACCATTGCCCACTACAATTATAAACCCCATACATATTTAAAATCACCCTGGGAACCTTCTTAGGGTGTCTTGACAGTGATATACTGCGATTTACAGCCCACAATTCAAAAGTGAAATTTCTTAAAGAGACAGTACACTTTCATATAAAATGGCCAAAAATAACCTTATATTATTGCCCACTACAATTATAAACCCCATACATATTTAAAATCACCCTGGGAACCTTCTTAGGATGTCTTGACAGTGCTATACTGCGATTTCCAGCCCCCAATTCAAAAGTAAAGTTTCTTAAAGAGACAGTACCCTTTCATATAAAATGGCCAAAAATAACCTTATACCATTGCCCACTACAATTATAAACCCCATACATATTTAAAATCACCCTGGGAACCTTCTTAGGGTGTCTTGACAGTCCTATACTGCGATTTCCAGCCCCCAATTCAAAAGTGAAGTTTCTTAAAGAGACAGTACACTTTCATATAAAATGGCCAAAAATAACCTTATACCATTGCCCACTACAATTATAAACCCCATACATATTTAAAATCACCCTGGGAACCTTCTTAGGGTGTCTTGACAGTGATATACTGCGATTTCCAGCCCCCAATTCAAAAGTGAAGTTTCTTAAAGAGACAGTACACTGTCATATAAAATGGCCAAAAATAACCTTATACCATTGCCCACTACAATTATAAACCCCATACATATTTAAAATCACCCTGGGAACCTTCCCAGGGTGTCCTGAAAATGCTATAGTGCGATTTCCAGCCCCCAAATCAAAAGTGAAGTTTCTTAAAGAGACAGTACACTTTCATATAAAATGGCCAAAAATAACCTTATACCATTGCCCACTACAATTATAAACCCCATACATATTTAAAATCACCCTGGGAACCTTGCCAGGGTGACCTTAAAATGCTATAGTGCGATTTCCAGCCCCCAATTCAAAAGTTAAGTTTCTTAAAGAGACAGTACACTTTCATATAAAATGGCCAAAAATAACCTTATACCATTGCCCACTACAATTATAAACCTCATACATATTTAAAATCACCCTGGGAACCTTCTTAGGGTGTCTTGACAGTGCTATACTGCGATTTCCAGCCCCCAATTCAAAAGTGAAGTTTCTTAAAGAGACAGTACACTTTCATATAAAATGGCCAAAAATTACCTTATACCATTGACAACTACAATTATAAACCCCATACATATTTAAAATCACCCTGGGAACCTTCTTAGGATGTCTTGACAGTGCTATACTGCGATTTCCAGCCCACAATTCAAAAGTGAAATTTCTTAAAGAGACAGTACACTTTCATATAAAATGGCCAAAAATAACCTTATACCATTGACAACTACAATTATAAACCCCATACATATTTAAAATCACCATGGGAACCTTCCCAGGGTGTCCTGAAAATGCTATACTGCGATTTCCAGCCCACAATTCAAAAGTGAAATTCCTTAAAGAGACAGTACACTTTCATATAAAATGGCCAAAAATAACCTTATATCATTGCCCACTACAATTATAAACCCCATACATATTTAAAATCACCCTGGGAACCTTCTTAGGATGTCTTGACAGTGCTATACTGCGATTTCCAGCCCCCAATTCAAAAGTGAAATTTCTTAAAGAGACAGTACACTTTCATATAAAATGGCCAAAAATAACCTTATATTATTGCCCACTACAATTATAAACCCCATACATATTTAAAATCACCCTGGGATCCTTCCCAGGGTGTCCTGTAAATGCTATACTGCGATTTCCAGCCCCCAATTCAAAATTAAAGTTTCTTAAAGAGACAGTACACTTTCATATAAAATGGCGAAAAATAACCTTATACCATTGCCCACTACAATTATAAACCCCATACATATTTAAAATAACCCTGGGAACCTTCCCAGGGTGTCCTGAAAATGCTATACTGCGAGTTCCAGCCCCCAATTCAATAGTGAAGTTTCTTAAAGAGACAGTACACTTTCATATAAAATGGCCAAAAATAACCTTATACCATTGCCCACTACAATTATAAACCCCATACATATTTAAAATCACCCTGGGAACCTTCTTAGGGTGTCTTGACAGTGCTATACTGCGATTTCCAACCCCCAATTCAAAAGTGAAGTTTCTTAAAGAGACAGTACACTTTCATATAAAATGGCCAAAAATAACCTTATACCATTGCCCACTACAATTATAAACCCCATACATATTTAAAATCACCCTGGGAACCTTCTTAGGGTGTCTTGACAGTGCTATACTGCGATTTCCAGCCCCCAATTCAAAAGGTAAGTTTCTTAAAGAGACAGTACACTTTCATATAAAATGGCCAAAAATTACCTTATACCATTGACAACTACAATTATAAACCCCATACATATTTAAAATCACCATGGGAACCTTCCCAGGGTGTCCTGAAAATGCTATACTGCGATTTCCAGCCCACAATTCAAAAGTGAAATTCCTTAAAGAGACAGTACACTTTCATATAAAATGGCCAAAAATAACCTTATATCATTGCCCACTACAATTATAAACCCCATACATATTTAAAATCACCCTGGGAACCTTCTTAGGGTGTCTTGACAGTGATATACTGCGATTTCCAGCCCCCAATTCAAAAGTGAAGTTTCTTAAAGAGACAGTACACTGTCATATAAAATGGCCAAAAATAACCTTATACCATTGCCCACTAAAATTATAAACCCCATACATATTTAAAATCACCCTGGGATCCTTCCCAGGGTGTCCTGTAAATGCTATACTGCGATTTTCAGCCCCCAATTCAATCGTGAAGTTTCTTAAAGAGACAGTACACTTTCATATAAAATGGCCAAAAATTACCTTATACCATTGACAACTACAATTATAAACCCCATACATATTTAAAATCACCCTGGGAACCTTCTTAGGGTGTCTTGACAGTGCTATACTGCGATTTCCAGCCCACAATTCAAAAGTGAAATTTCTTAAAGAGACAGTACACTTTCATATAAAATGGCCAAAAATAACCTTATACCATTGCCCACTACAATTATAAACCTCATACATATTTAAAATCACCCTGGGAACCTTCTTAGGGTGTCTTGACAGTGCTATACTGCGATTTCCAGCCCACAATTCAAAAGTGAAATTTCTTAAAGAGACAGTACACTTTCATATAAAATGGCCAAAAATAACCTTATACCATTGCCCACTACAATTATAAACCTCATACATATTTAAAATCACCCTGGGAACCTTCTTAGGGTGTCTTGACAGTGCTATACTGCGATTTCCAGCCCCCAATTCAAAAGTGAAGTTTCTTAAAGAGACAGTACACTTTCATATAAAATGGCCAAAAATAAACTTATACCATTGCCCACTACAATTATAAACCCCATACATATTTAAAATCACCCTGGGAACCTTCTTAGGATGTCTTGACAGTGCTATACTGCGATTTCCAGCCCACAATTCAAAAGTGAAATTTCTTAAAGAGACAGTACACTTTCATATAAAATGGCCAAAAATAACCTTATACCATTGACAACTACAATTATAAACCCCATACATATTTAAAATCACCCTGGGAACCTTCTTAGGGTGTCTTGACAGTGATATACTGCGATTTCCAGCCCCCAATTCAAAAGTGAAGTTTCTTAAAGAGACAGTACACTGTCATATAAAATGGCCAAAAATAACCTTATACCATTGCCCACTAAAATTATAAACCCCATACATATTTAAAATCACCCTGGGATCCTTCCCAGGGTGTCCTGTAAATGCTATACTGCGATTTCCAGCCCCCAATTCAAAATTAAAGTTTCTTAAAGAGACAGTACACTTTCATATAAAATGGCCAAAAATAACCTTATACCATTGCCCACTACAATTATAAACCCCATACATATTTAAAATCACCCTGGGAACCTTCCCAGGGTGTCATGAAAATGCTATACTGCGAGTTCCAGCCCCCAATTCAATAGTGAAGTTTCTTAAAGAGACAGTACACTTTCATATAAAATGGCCAAAAATAACCTTATACCATTGCCCACTACAATTATAAACCCCATACATATTTAAAATCACCCTGGGAACCTTCTTAGGGTGTCTTGACAGTGCTATACTGCGATTTCCAACCCCCAATTCAAAAGTGAAGTTTCTTAAAGAGACAGTACACTTTCATATAAAATGGCCAAAAATTACCTTATACCATTGACAACTACAATTATAAACCCCATACATATTTAAAATCACCCTGGGAACCTTCTTAGGGTGTCTTGACAGTGCTATACTGCGATTTCCAGCCCACAATTCAAAAGTGAAATTTCTTAAAGAGACAGTACACTTTCATATAAAATGGCCAAAAATAACCTTATACCATTGCCCACTACAATTATAAACCCCATACATATTTAAAATCACCCTGGGAACCTTCCCAGGGTGTCATGAAAATGCTATACTGCGAGTTCCAGCCCCCAATTCAATAGTGAAGTTTCTTAAAGAGACAGTACACTTTCATATAAAATGGCCAAAAATAACCTTATACCATTGCCCACTACAATTATAAACCCCATACATATTTAAAATCACCCTGGGAACCTTCTTAGGGTGTCTTGACAGTGCTATACTGCGATTTCCAACCCCCAATTCAAAAGTGAAGTTTCTTAAAGAGACAGTACACTTTCATATAAAATGGCCAAAAATTACCTTATACCATTGACAACTACAATTATAAACCCCATACATATTTAAAATCACCCTGGGAACCTTCTTAGGGTGTCTTGACAGTGCTATATTGCGATTTCCAGCCCACAATTCAAAAGTGAAATTTCTTAAAGAGACAGTACACTTTCATATAAAATGGCCAAAAATAACCTTATACCATTGCCCACTACAATTATAAACCCCATACATATTTCAAATCACCCTGGGAACCTTCTTAGGGTTTCTTGACAGTGCTATACTGCGATTTCCAGCCCCCAATTCAAAAGTTTAATTTCTTAAAGAGACAGTACACTTTCATATAAAATGGCCAAAAATAACCTTATACCATTGCCCACTACAATTATAAACCCCATACATATTTAAAATCACCCTGGGAACCTTCTTAGGGTGTCTTGACAGTGCTATACTGCGATTTCCAGCCCACAATTCAAAAGTGAAATTTCTTAAAGAGTTAGTACACTTTCATATAAAATGGCCAAAAATAACCTTATACCATGGACAACTACAATTATAAACCCCATACATATTTAAAATCACCATGGGAACCTTCCCAGGGTGTCCTGAAAATGCTATACTGCGATTTCCAGCCCACAATTCAAAAGTGAAATTCCTTAAAGAGACAGTACACTTTCATATAAAATGGCCAAAAATAACCTTATATCATTGCCCACTACAATTATAAACCCCATACATATTTAAAATCACCCTGGGAACCTTCTTAGGGTTTCTTGACAGTGCAATACTGCGATTTCCAGCCCCCAATTCAAAAGGTAAGTTTCTTAAAGAGACAGTACAGTTTCATATAAAATGGCCAAAAATAACCTTATACCATTGACAACTAAAATTATAAACCCCATACATATTTAAAATCACCCTGGGAACCTTCTTAGGGTGTCTTGACAGTGCTATACTGCGATTTCCAGCCCACAATTCAAAAGTGAAATTTCTTAAAGAGACAGTACACTTTCATTTAAAATGGCCAAAAATAACCTTATATCATTGCCCACTACAATTATAAACCCCATACATATTTAAAATCACCCTGGGAACCTTCTTAGGGTGTCTTGACAGTGCTATACTGCGATTTCCAGCCCACAATTCAAAAGTGAATTTTCTTAAAGAGACAGTACACTTTCATATAAAATGGCCAAAAATAAACTTATACCATTGCCCACTACAATTATAAACCCCATACATATTTAAAATCACCATGGGAACCTTCCCAGGGTGTCCTGAAAATGCTATACTGCGATTTCCAGCCCACAATTCAAAAGTGAATTTTCTTAAAGAGACAGTACACTTTCATATAAAATGGCCAAAAATAACCTTATACCATTGCCCACTACAATTATAAACCCCATACATATTTAAAATCACCCTGGGAACCTTCTTAGGGTGTCTTGACAGTGCTATACTGCGATATCCAACCCCCAATTCAAAAGTGAAGTTTCTTAAAGAGACAGTACACTTTCATATAAAATGGCCAAGAATAACCTTATACCATTGCCCACTACAATTATAAACCCCATACATATTTAAAATCACCCTGGGAACCTGCTTAGGGTTTCCTGACAGTGCAATACTGCGATTTCCAGCCCCCAATTCAAAAGGTAAGTTTCTTAAAGAGACAGTACAGTTTCATATAAAATGGCCAAAAATTACCTTATACCATTGACAACTACAATTATAAACCCCATACATATTTAAAATCACCCTGGGAACCTTCTTAGGATGTCTTGACAGTGCTATACTGCGATTTCCAGCCCACAATTCAAAAGTGAAATTTCTTAAAGAGACAGTACACTTTCATATAAAATGGCCAAAAATAACCTTATACCATTGACAACTACAATTATAAACCCCATACATATTTAAAATCACCATGGGAACCTTCCCAGGGTGTCCTGAAAATGCTATACTGCGATTTCCAGCCCACAATTCAAAAGTGAAATTCCTTAAAGAGACAGTACACTTTCATATAAAATGGCCAAAAATAACCTTATATCATTGCCCACTACAATTATAAACCCCATACATATTTAAAATCACCCTGGGAACCTTCTTAGGGTGTCTTGACAGTGCTATACTGCGATTTCCAGCCCCCAATTCAAAAGTGAAATTTCTTAAAGAGACAGTACACTTTCATATAAAATGGCCAAAAATAACCTTATATTATTGCCCACTACAATTATAAACCCCATACATATTTAAAATCACCCTGGGAACCTTCTTAGGATGTCTTGACAGTGCTATACTGCGATTTCCAGCCCCCAATTCAAAAGTAAAGTTTCTTAAAGAGACAGTACCCTTTCATATAAAATGGCCAAAAATAACCTTATACCATTGCCCACTACAATTATAAACCCCATACATATTTAAAATCACCCTGGGAACCTTCTTAGGGTGTCTTGACAGTGATATACTGCGATTTCCAGCCCCCAATTCAAAAGTGAAGTTTCTTAAAGAGACAGTACACTGTCATATAAAATGGCCAAAAATAACCTTATATCATTGCCCACTAAAATTATAAACCCCATACATATTTAAAATCACCCTGGGATCCTTCCCAGGGTGTCCTGTAAATGCTATACTGCGATTTCCAGCCCCCAATTCAAAATTAAAGTTTCTTAAAGAGACAGTACACTTTCATATAAAATGGCCAAAAATAACCTTATACCATTGCCCACTACAATTATAAACCCCATACATATTTAAAATCACCCTGGGAACCTTCCCAGGGTGTCCTGAAAATGCTATACTGCGAGTTCCAGCCCCCAATTCAATAGTGAAGTTTCTTAAAGAGACAGTACACTTTCATATAAAATGGCCAAAAATAACCGTATACCATTGCCCACTACAATTATAAACCCCATACATAATTAAAATCATCCTGGGAACCTTCTTAGGGTGTCTTGACAGTGCTATACTGCGATTTCCAACCCCCAATTCAAAAGTGAAGTTTCTTAAAGAGACAGTACACTTTCATATAAAATGGCCAAAAATAACCTTATACCATTGCCCACTACAATTATAAACCCCATACATATTTAAAATCACCCTGGGAACCTTCTTAGGGTGTCTTGACAGTGCTATATGCGATTTCCAGCCCCCAATTCAAAAGGTAAGTTTCTTAAAGAGACAGTACACTTTCATATAAAATGGCCAAAAATTACCTTATACCATTGACAACTACAATTATAAACCCCATACATATTTAAAATCACCCTGGGAACCTTCTTAGGGTATCTTGACAGTGCTATACTGCGATTTCCAGCCCACAATTCAAAAGTGAAATTTCTTAAAGAGACAGTACACTTTCATATAAAATGGCCAAAAATAACCTTATACCATTGCCCACTACAATTATAAACCCCATACATATTTAAAATCACCCTGGGAACCTTCTTAGGGTTTCTTGACAATGCTATACTGCGATTTCCAGCCCCCAATTCAAAAGTTTAATTTCTTAAAGAGACAGTACACTTTCATATAAAATGGCCAAAAATAACCTTATATCATTGCCCACTACAATTATAAACCCCATACATATTTAAAATCACCCTGGGAACCTTCTTAGGGTGTCTTGACAGTGCTATACTGCGATTTCCAGCCCACAATTCAAAAGTGAAATTTCTTAAAGAGACAGTACACTTTCATATAAAATGGCCAAAAATAACCTTATACCATGGACAACTACAATTATAAACCCCATACATATTTAAAATCACCATGGGAACCTTCCCAGGGTGTCCTGAAAATGCTATACTGCGATTTCCAGCCCACAATTCAAAAGTGAAATTCCTTAAAGAGACAGTACACTTTCATATAAAATGGCCAAAAATAACCTTATATCATTGCCCACTACAATTATAAACCCCATACATATTTAAAATCACCCTGGGAACCTTCTTAGGGTTTCTTGACAGTGCAATACTGCGATTTCCAGCCCCCAATTCAAAAGGTAAGTTTCTTAAAGAGACAGTACAGTTTCATATAAAATGGCCAAAAATAACCTTATATCATTGCCCACTACAATTATAAACCCCATACATATTTAAAATCACCCTGGGAACCTTCTTAGGGTGTCTTGACAGTGATATACTGCGATTTCCAGCCCCCAATTCAAAAGTGAAGTTTCTTAAAGAGACAGTACACTGTCATATAAAATGGCCAAAAATAACCTTATACCATTGCCCACTAAAATTATAAACCCCATACATATTTAAAATCACCCTGGGATCCTTCCCAGGGTGTCCTGTAAATGCTATACTGCGATTTCCAGCCCCCAATTCAATAGTGAAGTTTCTTAAAGAGACAGTACACTTTCATATAAAATGGCCAAAAATTACCTTATACCATTGACAACTACAATTATAAACCCCATACATATTTAAAATCACCCTGGGAACCTTCTTAGGGTGTCTTGACAGTGCTATACTGCGATTTCCAGCCCACAATTCAAAAGTGAAATTTCTTAAAGAGACAGTACACTTTCATATAAAATGGCCAAAAATAACCTTATACCATTGACAACTAAAATTATAAACCCCATACATATTTAAAATCACCCTGGGAACCTTCTTAGGGTGTCTTGACAGTGCTATACTGCGATTTCCAGCCCACAATTCAAAAGTGAAATTTCTTAAAGAGACAGCACACTTTCATTTAAAATGGCCAAAAATAACCTTATATCATTGCCCACTACAATTATAAACCCCATACATATTTAAAATCACCCTGGGAACCTTCTTAGGGTGTCTTGACAGTGCTATACTGCGATTTCCAGCCCACAATTCAAAAGTGAAATTTCTTAAAGAGACAGTACACTTTCATATAAAATGGCCAAAAATAACCTTATACCATTGCCCACTAAAATTATAAACCCCATACATATTTAAAATCACCCTGGGAACCTCCCCAGGGTGTCCTGAAAATGCTATACTGCGATTTCCAGCCCCAATTCAAAAGTTAAGATTCTTAAAGAGACAGTACACTTTCATATAAAATGGCCAAAAATAACCTTATACCATTGCCCACTACAATTATAAACCCCATACATATTTAAAATCACCCTGGGAACCTTCTTAGGGTTTCTTGACAGTGCTATGCTGCGATTTCCAGCCCCCAATTCAAAAGTTTAATTTCTTAAAGAGACAGTACACTTTCATATAAAATGGCCAAAAATAACCTTATATCATTGCCCACTACAATTATAAACCCCATACATATTTAAAATCACCCTGGGAACCTTCTTAGGGTGTCTTGACAGTGCTATACTGCGATTTCCAGCCCCCAATTCAAAAGTGAAATTTCTTAAAGAGACAGTACACTTTCATATAAAATGGCCAAAAATAACTTTATATTATTGCCCACTACAATTATAAACCCCATACATATTTAAAATTACCCTGGGAACCTTCTTAGGGTGTCTTGACAGTGCTATACTGCGATTTCCAGCCCCCAATTCAAAAGTGAAATTTCTTAAAGAGACAGTACACTTTCATATAAAATGGCCAAAAATAACCTTATATTATTGCCCACTACAATTATAAACCCCATACATATTTAAAATCACCCTGGGAACCTTCTTAGGGTTTCTTGACAGTGCAATACTGCGATTTCCAGCCCCCAATTCAAAAGGTAAGTTTCTTAAAGAGACAGTACAGTTTCATATAAAATGGCCAAAAATTACCTTATACCATTGACAACTACAATTATAAACCCCATACATATTTAAAATCACCTTGGGAACCTTCTTAGGATGTCTTGACAGTGCTATACTGCGATTTCCAGCCCACAATTCAAAAGTGAAATTTCTTAAAGAGACAGTACACTTTCATATAAAATGGCCAAAAATAACCTTATACCATTGACAACTACAATTATAAACCCCATACATATTTAAAATCACCATGGGAACCTTCCCAGGGTGTCCTGAAAATGCTATACTGCGATTTCCAGCCCACAATTCAAAAATGAAATTCCTTAAAGAGACAGTACACTTTCATATAAAATGGCCAAAAATAACCTTATATCATTGCCCACTACAATTATAAACCCCATACATATTTAAAATCACCCTGGGAACCTTCTTAGGGTGTCTTGACAGTGCTATACTGCGATTTCCAGCCCACAATTCAAAAGTGAAATTTCTTAAAGAGACAGTACACTTTCATATAAAATGGCCAAAAATAACCTTATATCATTGCCCACTACAATTATAAACCCCATACATATTTAAAATCACCCTGGGAACCTTCTTAGGGTGTCTTGACAGTGCTATACTGCGATTTCCAGCCCCCAATTCAAAAGTAAAGTTTCTTAAAGAGACAGTACCCTTTCATATAAAATGGCCAAAAATAACCTTATACCATTGCCCACTACAATTATAAACCCCATACATATTTAAAATCACCCTGGGAACCTTCTTAGGGTGTCTTGACAGTGCTATACTGCGATTTCCAGCCCCCAATTCAAAAGTGAAGTTTCTTAAAGAGACAGTACACTTTCATATAAAATGGCCAAAAATAAACTTATACCATTGCCCACTACGATTATAAACCCCATACATATTTAAAATCACCATGGGAACCTTCCCAGGGTGTCCTGAAAATGCTATACTGCGATTTCCAGCCCACAATTCAAAAGTGAATTTTCTTAAAGAGACAGTACACTTTCATATAAAATGGCCAAAAATAACCTTATACCATTGCCCACTAAAATTATAAACCCCATACATATTTAAAATCACCCTGGGATCCTTCCCAGGGTGTCCTGTAAATGCTATACTGCGATTTCCAGCCCCCAATTCAAAATTAAAGTTTCTTAAAGAGACAGTACACTTTCATATAAAATGGCCAAAAATAACCTTATACCATTGCCCACTACAATTATAAACCCCATACATATTTAAAATCACCCTGGGAACCTTCTTAGGGTGTATTGATAGTGCTATACTGCAATTTCCAGCCCCCAATTCAAAAGTTAAGCTTCTTAAAGAGACAGTACACTTTCATAATTAATGGCCAAAAATAAACCTTATACCATTGCCCACTACAATTATAAACCCCATACATATTTAAAATCACCCTGGGAACCTTCCCAGGGTGTACTGTAAATGCTATACTGCGATTTCCAACCCCCAATTCAAAAGTGAAGTTTCTTAAAGAGACAGTACACTTTCATATAAAATGGCCAAAAATAACCTTATACCATTGCCCACTACAATTATAAACCCCATACATATTTAAAATCACCCTGGGAACCTTCTTAGGATGTCTTGACAGTGCTATACTGCGATTTCCAGCCCACAATTCAAAAGTGAAATTTCTTAAAGAGACAGTACACTTTCATATAAAATGGCCAAAAGTAACCTTATACCATTGACAACTAAAATTATAAACCCCATACATATTTAAAATCACCCTGGAAACCTTCTTAGGGTGTCTTGACAGTGCTATACTGCGTTTTCCAGCCCACAATTCAAAAGTGAAATTTCTTAAAGAGACAGTACACTTTCATATAAAATGGCCAAAAATAACCTTATATCATTGACAACTACAATTATAAACCCCATACATATTTAAAATCACCCTGGGAACCTTCTTAGGGTTTCTTGACAGTGCAATACTGCGATTTCCAGCCCCCAATTCAAAAGGTAAGTTTCTTAAAGAGACAGTACAGTTTCATATAAAATGGCCAAAAATAACCTTATACCATTGCCCACTAAAATTATAAACCCCATACATATTTAAAATCACCCTGGGATCCTTCCCAGGGTGTCCTGTAAATGCTATACTGCGATTTCCAGCCCCCAATTCATTAGTGAAGTTTCTTAAAGAGACAGTACACTTTCATATAAAATGGCCAAAAATTACCTTATACCATTGACAACTACAATTATAAACCCCATACATATTTAAAATCACCCTGGGAACCTTCTTAGGGTGTCTTGACAGTGCTATACTGCGATTTCCAGCCCACAATTCAAAAGTGAAATTTCTTAAAGAGACAGTACACTTTCATATAAAATGGCCAAAAATAACCTTATACCATTGACAACTAAAATTATAAACCCCATACATATTTAAAATCACCCTGGGAACCTTCTTAGGGTGTCTTGACAGTGCTATACTGCGATTTCCAGCCCACAATTCAAAAGTGAAATTTCTTAAAGAGACAGTACACTTTCATTTAAAATGGCCAAAAATAACCTTATATCATTGCCCACTACAATTATAAACCCCATACATATTTAAAATCACCCTGGGAACCTTCTTAGGGTGTCTTGACAGTGCTATACTGCGATTTCCAGCCCACAATTCAAAAGTGAAATTTCTTAAAGAGACAGTACACTTTCATATAAAATGGCCAAAAATAAACTTATACCATTGCCCACTACAATTATAAACCCCATACATATTTAAAATCACCATGGGAACCTTCCCAGGGTGTCCTGAAAATGCTATACTGCGATTTCCAGCCCACAATTCAAAAGTGAATTTTCTTAAAGAGACAGTACACTTTCATATAAAATGGCCAAAAATAACCTTATACCATTGCCCACTACAATTATAAACCCCATACATATTTAAAATCACCCTGGGAACCTTCTTAGGGTGTCTTGACAGTGCTATACTGCGATTTCCAACCCCCAATTCAAAAGTGAAGTTTCTTAAAGAGACAGTACACTTTCATATAAAATGGCCAAGAATAACCTTATACCATTGCCCACTACAATTATAAACCCCATACATATTTAAAATCACCCTGGGAACCTGCTTAGGGTTTCCTGACAGTGCAATACTGCGATTTCCAGCCCCCAATTCAAAAGGTAAGTTTCTTAAAGAGACAGTACAGTTTCATATAAAATGGCCAAAAATTACCTTATACCATTGACAACTACAATTATAAACCCCATACATATTTAAAATCACCCTGGGAACCTTCTTAGGATGTCTTGACAGTGCTATACTGCGATTTCCAGCCCACAATTCAAAAGTGAAATTTCTTAAAGAGACAGTACACTTTCATATAAAATGGCCAAAAATAACCTTATACCATTGACAACTACAATTATAAACCCCATACATATTTAAAATCACCATGAGAACCTTCCCAGGGTGTCCTGAAAATGCTATACTGCGATTTCCAGCCCACAATTCAAAAGTGAAATTCCTTAAAAAGACAGTACACTTTCATATAAAATGGCCAAAAATAACCTTATATCATTGCCCACTACAATTATAAACCCCATACATATTTAAAATCACCCTGGGAACCTTCTTAGGGTGTCTTGACAGTGCTATACTGCGATTTCCAGCCCCCAATTCAAAAGTGAAATTTCTTAAAGAGACAGTACACTTTCATATAAAATGGCCAAAAATAACCTTATACCATTGCCCACTACAATTATAAACCCCATACATATTTAAAATCACCCTGGGAACCTTCTTAGGGTGTCTTGACAGTGCTATACTGTGATTTCCAGCCCCCAATTCAAAAGTAAAGTTTCTTAAAGAGACAGTACCCTTTCATATAAAATGGCCAAAAATAACCTTATACCATTGCCCACTACAATTATAAACCCCATACATATTTAAAATCACCCTGGGAACCTTCTTAGGGTGTCTTGACAGTGATATACTGCGATTTCCAGCCCCCAATTCAAAAGTGAAGTTTCTTAAAGAGACAGTACACTGTCATATAAAATGGCCAAAAATAACCTTATATCATTGCCCACTAAAATTATAAACCCCATACATATTTAAAATCACCCTGGGATCCTTCCCAGGGTGTCCTGTAAATGCTATACTGCGATTTCCAGCCCCCAATTCAAAATTAAAGTTTCTTAAAGAGACAGTACACTTTCATATAAAATGGCCAAAAATAACCTTATACCATTGCCCACTACAATTATAAACCCCATACATATTTAAAATCACCCTGGGAACCTTCCCAGGGTGTCCTGAAAATGCTATACTGCGAGTTCCAGCCCCCAATTCAATAGTGAAGTTTCTTAAAGAGACAGTACACTTTCATATAAAATGGCCAAAAATAACCGTATACCATTGCCCACTACAATTATAAACCCCATACATAATTAAAATCATCCTGGGAACCTTCTTAGGGTGTCTTGACAGTGCTATACTGCGATTTCCAACCCCCAATTCAAAAGTGAAGTTTCTTAAAGAGACAGTACACTTTCATATAAAATGGCCAAAAATAACCTTATACCATTGCCCACTACAATTATAAACCCCATACATATTTAAAATCACCCTGGGAACCTTCTTAGGTTGTCTTGACAGTGCTATATGCGATTTCCAGCCCCCAATTCAAAAGGTAAGTTTCTTAAAGAGACAGTACACTTTCATATAAAATGGCCAAAAATTACCTTATACCATTGACAACTACAATTATAAACCCCATACATATTTAAAATCACCCTGGGAACCTTCTTAGGGTGTCTTGACAGTGCTATACTGCGATTTCCAGCCCACAATTCAAAAGTGAAATTTCTTAAAGAGACAGTACACTTTCATATAAAATGGCCAAAAATAACCTTATACCATTGCCCACTACAATTATAAACCCCATAAATATTTAAAATCACCCTGGGGACCTTCTTAGGGTTTCTTGACAGTGCTATACTGCGATTTCCAGCCCCCAATTCAAAAGTTTAATTTCTTAAAGAGACAGTACACTTTCATATAAAATGGCCAAAAATAACCTTATATCATTGCCCACTACAATTATAAACCCCATACATATTTAAAATCACCCTGGGAACCTTCTTAGGGTGTCTTGACAGTGATATACTGCGATTTCCAGCCCACAATTCAAAAGTGAAATTTCTTAAAGAGACAGTACACTTTCATATAAAATGGCCAAAAATAACCTTATACCATTGCCCACTAAAATTATAAACCCCATACATATTTAAAATCACCCTGGGAACCTCCCCAGGGTGTCCTGAAAATGCTATACTGCGATTTCCAGCCCCAATTCAAAAGTTAAGATTCTTAAATAGACAGTACACTTTCATATAAAATGGCCAAAAATAACCTTATACCATTGCCCACTACAATTATAAACCCCATACATATTTAAAATCACCCTGGGAACCTTCTTAGGGTTTCTTGACAGTGCTATGCTGCGATTTCCAGCCCCAATTCAAAAGTTTAATTTCTTAAAGAGACAGTACACTTTCATATAAAATGGCCAAAAATAACCTTATATCATTGCCCACTACAATTATAAACCCCATAC
Source organism: Phyllobates terribilis (assembly GCF_046119375.1). Lineage (NCBI taxonomy): Eukaryota > Metazoa > Chordata > Amphibia > Anura > Dendrobatidae > Phyllobates > Phyllobates terribilis. The sequence continues at coordinate 68,213 of NW_027364218.1, read as the reverse complement.
ATATTTAAAATCACCCTGGGAACCTTCTTAGGGTGTCTTGACAGTGCTATACTGCGATTTCCAGCCCCCAATTCAAAAGTGAAATTTCTTAAAGAGACAGTACACTTTCATATAAAATGGCCAAAAATAACCTTATATTATTGCCCACTACAATTATAAACCCCATACATATTTAAAATTACCCTGGGAACCTTCTTAGGGTGTCTTGACAGTGCTATACTGCGATTTCCAGCCCACAATTCAAAAGTGAAATTTCTTAAAGAGACAGTACACTTTCATATAAAATGGCCAAAAATAACCTTATACCATTGCCCACTACAATTATAAACCCCATACATATTTAAAATCACCCTGGGAACCTTCTTAGGGTTTCTTGACAGTGCTATACTGCGATTTCCAGCCCCCAATTCAAAAGTTTAATTTCTTAAAGAGACAGTACACTTTCATATAAAATGGCCAAAAATAACCTTATATCATTGCCCACTACAATTATAAACCCCATACATATTTAAAATCACCCTGGGAACCTTCTTAGGGTGTCTTGACAGTGATATACTGCGATTTCCAGCCCACAATTCAAAAGTGAAATTTCTTAAAGAGACAGTACACTTTCATATAAAATGGCCAAAAATAACCTTATACCATTGCCCACTAAAATTATAAACCCCATACATATTTAAAATCACCCTGGGAACCTCCCCAGGGTGTCCTGAAAATGCTATACTGCGATTTCCAGCCCCAATTCAAAAGTTAAGATTCTTAAATAGACAGTACACTTTCATATAAAATGGCCAAAAATAACCTTATACCATTGCCCACTACAATTATAAACCCCATACATATTTAAAATCACCCTGGGAACCTTCTTAGGGTTTCTTGACAGTGCTATGCTGCGATTTCCAGCCCCCAATTCAAAAGTTTAATTTCTTAAAGAGACAGTACACTTTCATATAAAATGGCCAAAAATAACCTTATATCATTGCCCACTACAATTATAAACCCCATACATATTTAAAATCACCCTGGGAACCTTCTTAGGGTGTCTTGACAGTGCTATACTGCGATTTCCAGCCCCCAATTCAAAAGTGAAATTTCTTAAAGAGACAGTACACTTTCATATAAAATGGCCAAAAATAACCTTATATTATTGCCCACTACAATTATAAACCCCATACATATTTAAAATTACCCTGGGAACCTTCTTAGGGTGTCTTGACAGTGCTATACTGCGATTTCCAGCCCCCAATTCAAAAGTGAAATTTCTTAAAGAGACAGTACACTTTCATATAAAATGGCCAAAAATAACCTTATATTATTGCCCACTACAATTATAAACCCCATACATATTTAAAATCACCCTGGGAACCTTCTTAGGGTTTCTTGACAGTGCAATACTGCGATTTCCAGCCCCCAATTCAATAGGTAAGTTTCTTAAAGAGACAGTACAGTTTCATATAAAATGGCCAAAAATTACCTTATACCATTGACAACTACAATTATAAACCCCATACATATTTAAAATCACCCTGGGAACCTTCTTAGGATGTCTTGACAGTGCTATACTGCGATTTCCAGCCCACAATTCAAAAGTGAAATTTCTTAAAGAGACAGTACACTTTCATATAAAATGGCCAAAAATAACCTTATACCATTGACAACTACAATTATAAACCCCATATTTAAAATCACCATGGGAACCTTCCCAGGGTGTCCTGAAAATGCTATACTGCGATTTCCAGCCCACAATTCAAAAGTGAAATTCCTTAAAGAGACAGTACACTTTCATATAAAATGGCCAAAAATAACCTTATATCATTGCCCACTACAATTATAAACCCCATACATATTTAAAATCACCCTGGGAACCTTCTTAGGGTGTCTTGACAGTGCTATACTGCGATTTCCAGCCCACAATTCAAAAGTGAAATTTCTTAAAGAGACAGTACACTTTCATATAAAATGGCCAAAAATAACCTTATATCATTGCCCACTACAATTATAAACCCCATACATATTTAAAATCACCCTGGGAACCTTCTTAGGGTGTCTTGACAGTGCTATACTGCGATTTCCAGCCCCCAATTCAAAAGTAAAGTTTCTTAAAGAGACAGTACCCTTTCATATAAAATGGCCAAAAATAACCTTATACCATTGCCCACTACAATTATAAACCCCATACATATTTAAAATCACCCTGGGAACCTTCTTAGGGTGTCTTGACAGTGCTATACTGCGATTTCCAGCCCCCAATTCAAAAGTGAAGTTTCTTAAAGAGACAGTACACTTTCATATAAAATGGCCAAAAATAAACTTATACCATTGCCCACTACGATTATAAACCCCATACATATTTAAAATCACCATGGGAACCTTCCCAGGGTGTCCTGAAAATGCTATACTGCGATTTCCAGCCCACAATTCAAAAGTGAATTTTCTTAAAGAGACAGTACACTTTCATATAAAATGGCCAAAAATAACCTTATACCATTGCCCACTAAAATTATAAACCCCATACATATTTAAAATCACCCTGGGATCCTTCCCAGGGTGTCCTGTAAATGCTATACTGCGATTTCCAGCCCCCAATTCAAAATTAAAGTTTCTTAAAGAGACAGTACACTTTCATATAAAATGGCCAAAAATAACCTTATACCATTGCCCACTACAATTATAAACCCCATACATATTTAAAATCACCCTGGGAACCTTCTTAGGGTGTCTTGACAGTGCTATACTGCAATTTCCAGCCCCCAATTCAAAAGTTAAGCTTCTTAAAGAGACAGTACACTTTCATAATTAATGGCCAAAAATAAACCTTATACCATTGCCCACTACAATTATAAACCCCATACATATTTAAAATCACCCTGGGAACCTTCCCAGGGTGTACTGTAAATGCTATACTGCGATTTCCAACCCCCAATTCAAAAGTGAAGTTTCTTAAAGAGACAGTACACTTTCATATAAAATGGCCAAAAATAACCTTATACCATTGCCCACTACAATTATAAACCCCATACATAATTAAAATCACCCTGGGAACCTTCTTAGGATGTCTTGACAGTGCTATACTGCGATTTCCAGCCCACAATTCAAAAGTGAAATTTCTTAAAGAGACAGTACACTTTCATATAAAATGGCCAAAAGTAACCTTATACCATTGACAACTAAAATTATAAACCCCATACATATTTAAAATCACCCTGGAAACCTTCTTAGGGTGTCTTGACAGTGCTATACTGCGATTTCCAGCCCACAATTCAAAAGTGAAATTTCTTAAAGAGACAGTACACTTTCATATAAAATGGCCAAAAATAACCTTATATCATTGACAACTACAATTATAAACCCCATACATATTTAAAATCACCCTGGGAATCTCCCCAGTGTGTCCTGAAAATGCTGTACTGCGATTTCCAGCCCCCAATTCAAAAGTGAAATTTCTTAACCCCTTAATAACATCTGACGTACTAATACGCGTCTGTGCCCTGGGACTTAAGAGCCAGACCCGTATTAGTACGTCATGGCGATCGCGCGCGCACACAGGCTGTGCGGGCGCGATCGCCGCCGGGTGTCAGCTGATTGTCACAGCTGACACCCGGTACTATGTGCAGGGAGCGGTCACGCACCGCTCCCAGCACATTAACCCCCGCGATGCTGCGATCGAAGTCGATCGAAGTCGATCGCGGCATTGCGGGGGCAAGGGGAGGTGATCGCCGATACTCACCTCCTCTTCCGGCTTCCAGCGCAGTCTGCAAAGGCTTCCCGGGTGTTGCCATGACGACCCGATGTCGTCATGACAACATCCGGGTCACCAGAGAGCAGGAAGATTGCTTGGACATGCGCAGTGCATCTCCAAGCAATCTTCACACTGTGCACTTCTGACAGCCTTCATGGCATAGGGATGGTGCTCCATTCCTGTGCCATGCAGGCGATCAGAAAAAAAAAAGTGAAAGTCCCAGAGTGGGACAAAGTAATAAAGTGTATAAACTGTGTGAAAGTGGAAAAAAAAAAAAAAAAAAAATGTGCAAAAATATTATAAAAAAATAAAAAAAATAATACACCAAAAATAAAAATATAATGTACCCATCAATAAATATTATTATAAAAAAAATAAAAAAAAAACAATAAAAGTACACATATTTGGTATCGCCGCGTCCGGAACAACCTGACCTATAAAACTGTCCCACTAGTTAACCCCTTCAGTGAACACGGTAAAAAAAAAAAAAAAAAAACCAAGCAAAAAACAATGCTTTATCACCATACCGCCAAACAAAAAGTGGAATAACACGCGATCAAAAAGACGCATATAAATAAAAATGATACCGCTGAAAACGTCATCTCGTCCCGCAAAAAACAAGCCGCCATATAGCTCAATCAGCCGAAAAATAAAAAAGTTATAGCTCTCAGAATAAAGCGATACTAAAAAATATTTTTTTCTATAAAATAGCTTTTATTGTGTATAAGCGCCAAAACATAGAAAAATTATACAAATGTGGTACCGCTGTAAACGTACTGACCCGAAGAGTAAAGCTGCCTCATCAATTTTACCACACGCGGAACAGAATAAAAAAAAAAAAAAAAAAACAATTCCTGAATTGTTGGTTTTTGTTTATTCTGCCTCCCAAAAATCGGAATAGAAAGCGATCAAAAAATGTCACGTGCCTGAAAATGGCACCAATAACAACGTCAAGTCATCCCGCAAAAAACGAGCCGTCACATGACTGTCTGCCAAAATTTGGAAAAATTATAGCTCTCAAAATATGGCGATGCAAAAACTAGATTTTACAAAAAATGCGTCTTTTAGTGTGTGACAGCTGTCAGTCATAAAAACCCCATATGATTCTGGCATTGCTGTAATCACACCGACCCGAAGAATAAAGTCGTCTAATCACTTATACCGCACAAGGAACGGCGTCAAAAATAAACTCTTGAGTTAGGATTGGGCTAGGGTTAGGGCTGGGTTTGGGGCTAGGGTTGTGCTGGGGCTAGGGTTGTGCTGGGGCTAGGGTTGTGCTGGGGCTAGGGTTGTGCTGGGGCTAGGGTTGTGCTAGGGTTAGGGCTGGGGTTGGGATTTTTTTCAAAAGTAAGAAAAAAAGATGACGATATGGCGACTAGTGTTGAGAGCAAGTGCTCGCTACTTGAGTTTGCATCGGGTGCTCTGGTATGCATTTAGTATCGTGGGTATTTGAGTGACATGCTCGAGTCTCTGCCCCATATGCTTCGCGGCCAAAAAACTTTACGGGGATTGCCTGCCATGCACGAGCGATCCCCGCATGTTTTTTTTTGGGTGTCTAATAACCGTGAAACATGCGGAGCAGGGACTCGAGCATGTCACTCGAGCACACGCTGTACATGGTGCATACCTGAGTACCCGATGCAAACTCAAGTAGCGAGCACTTGCGCTCAAGAATAATGAAAACTTATTCAATATGATGACCTAATGTAAACAAATAATGTGCCGTACCTCTGGGTTCAAAATGTTCACTATACACCTTAATAAAATCTTTGAGGGGTATAGTTTCCAAAATGGGGACACTTGTGGGGGAGCTCCACTGTTTAGGCACATCACGGGCTCTCCAAACGCGACATGGTGTCCGCTAACAAATTGAATGGAAAATCGGCTCAAATTGTTAGCGGACGCCATGTTGCGTTTGGAGAGCCCCTGTGTGTCCAAACATTGGAGCTCCCCCACAAGTGACCCCATTTTGGAAACTAGACCCCCCAAGGCACCTATCTAGATGCATAGTGAGCACTTAGAACCCCCAGGTGCTTCACAAATTGATTCGTAAAAATGAAAAAGTGAAAATAAAACACTTTTTCATTTTTATGAATCAATTTGTGAAGCACCTGGGGTTCCAAGTGCTCACTATGAATCTAGATAGGTGCCTTGGGGGGTCTAGTTTCCAAAATGGGGTCACTTGTGGGGGAGCTCCAATGTTTGGGCACACAGGGACTCTCTAAATGCAACATGGTATCCGCTAACAAATTGAATGGAAAATCGGCTCAAATTGTTAGCGGACACCACATTGCGTTTGGAGAGCCCCTCTGTGCCCAAACTTTGGAGCTCCCCCACAAGTGACCCCATTTTGGAAACTAGACCCCCCAAGGCACCTTTCTAGATGCATAGTGAGCACTTGGAACCCCCAGGTGCTTCACAAATTGATTCGTAAAAATGAAAAAGTGAAAAAAAAAACACTTTTTCATTTTTATGAATCAATTTGTGAAGCACCTGGGGTTCCAAGTGCTCACTATGAATCTAGATAGGTGCCTTGGGGGGTCTAGTTTCCAAAATGGGGTCACTTGTGGGGGAGCTCCAATGTTTGAGCACACAGGGACTCTCCAAATGCAACATGATATCCGCTAACAAATTGTCGGCTCAAATTGTTAGCGGATATCATGTTGCATTTGGAGAGTCCCTGTGTGCCCAAACATTGGAGCTCCTCCACAAGTGACCCCATTTTGGAAACTAGACCCCCCAAGGCACCTATCTAGATGCATAGTGAGCACTTGGAACCCCTAGGTGCTTCACAAATTAATTCGTAAAAATGAAAAAGTGTTTTTTTTTTCACTTTTTCATTATTACGAATCAATTTGTGAAGCACCTGGGGGTTCCAAGTGCTCACTATGCATCTAGAAAGGTGCCTTGGGGGGTCTAGTTTCCAAAATGGGGTCACTTGTGGGGGAGCTCCAAAGTTTGGGCACACAGCAGCTCTCCAAACGCAACATGGTGTCGCTAACAATTTGAGCCAATTTTGCGTTAAATTTGTTAGCGGACACCATGTTGCATTTAGAGAGCCGCTGTGTGCCCAAATATTGGAGCTCCCCCACAAGTGACCCCATTTTGGAAACTAGACCACCCAAGGCACCTATCTAGATGCATAGTGAGCACTTGGAACCCTCAGGTGCTTCACAAATTGATTCATACAAATGAAAAAGTGTTTTTTTTTTCACTTTTTCATTGTTACGAATCAATTTGTGAAGCACCTGGGGGTTCCAAGTGCTCACTATGCATCTAGATAGGTGCCTTGGGGGGTCTAGTTTCCAAAATGGGGTCACTTGTGGGGGAGCTCCAATGTTTGGGCACACAGGGACTCTCTAAATGCAACATGGTGTCCTCTAACAAATTTAACGGAAAATCGGCTCAAATTGTTAGCGACACCATGTTGCGTTTGGAGAGCCGCTGTGTGCCCAAACATTGGAGCTCTCCCACAAGTGACCCCATTTTGGAAACTAGACCCCCCAAGGCACCTATCTAGATGCATTGTGAGCACTTGGAACACTCAGGTGCTTCACAAATTGATTCATAAAAATGAAAAAGTGTTTTTTTTTTTCACTTTTTCATTGTTACGAATCAATTTGTGAAGCACCTGGGGGTTCCAAGTGCTCACTATGCATCTAGAAAGGTGCCTTGGGGGGTCTAGTTTCCAAAATGGGGTCACTTGTGGGGGAGCTCCAAAGTTTGGGCACACATGGGCTCTCCAAACACAACATGGCGTCCGCTAATTATTCAAGCAAATTTTACAATCAAAAAGTCAAATAGCGCTCCTTCCCTTCCGAGCCCTGCCGTGCGCCCAAACAGTATTTTTTCCCCAAATATTGGGTATCTGCGTGCCCAGGGGAAATTGCACAACAAATTTTGGGGTCCATTTTTTCTTGTTACCCCTGTGAAAATAAAAAAAATTGGGTCTAAATTAACATTTTTGTGAAAAAAGTTAAATGTTCATTTTTTTCTTCCACATTCAAAAAATTCCTGTGAAGCACCTGAAGGGTTAATAAAGTTCTTGAATGTGGTTTTGAGCACCTTGAAGGGTGCAGTTTTTAGAATGGTGTCACTTTTGGGTATTTTCTGTCATAAAGACCTCTCAAAGTGACTTCAAATGTGATGTGGTCCCTAAAAAAATGGTTTTGTAAATTTTGTTGGAAAAATGAGAAATCGCTGGTCAACTTTTAACCCTTATAGCTCCCTAACAAAAAAAAATTTTGGTTCCAAAATTGTGCTGATGTAAAGTAGACATGTGGGAAATGTTATTTATTAACTCTTTTGTGTGACATATCGCTCTGATTTCAGGGCTTAAAAATTCAAATTTTGAAAATTGCAAAATTTTCAAAATTTTCGCCAAATTTCCGTTTTTTTCACAAATAAACGCAAGTGATATCGAAGAAATTTTTCCACAATCATGAAGTACAATATGTCACGAAAAAACAATCTCAGAATCAGGGGGATCCGTTGAAGCGTTCGAGAGTAATTACCTCATAAAGTGACAGTGGTCAGAATTGTAAAAATTGGCCCGGTCATTAACGTGCAAACCACCCGCGGGGCTTAAGGGGTTAAAGAGACAGTACACTTTCATATAAAATGGCCAAAAATAACCTTATACCATTGCCCACTACAATTATAAACCCAATACATATTTAAAATCACCCTGGGAACCTTCTTAGGGTGTCTTGACAGTGCTATACTGCGATTTCCAGCCCACAATTCAAAAGTGAAATTTCTTAAAGAGACAGTACACTTTCATATAAAATGGCCAAAAATAACCTTATACCATTGCCCACTACAATTATAAACCCCATACATATTTAAAATCACCCTGGGATCCTTCCCAGGATGTCCTGTAAATGCTATACTGCGATTTCCAGCCCCCAATTCAAAATTAAAGTTTTTTAAAGACACAGTACACTTTCATATAAAATGGCCAAAAATAACCTTATACCATTGCCCACTACAATTATAAACCCCATACATATTTAAAATCACCCTGGGAACCTTCTTAGGGTGTCTTGACAGTGCTATACTGCGATTTCCAGCCCCCAATTCAAAAGTGAAATTTCTTAAAGAGACAGTACACTTTCATATAAAATGGCCAAAAATAACCTTATACCATTGCCCACTACAATTATAAACCCCATACATATTTAAAATCACCCTGGGAACCTTCTTAAGATGTCTTGACAGTGCTATACTGCGATTTCCAGCCCCCAATTCAAAAGTTAAGCTTCTTAAAGAGACAGTACACTTTCATATAAAATGGCCAAAAATAAACCTTATACCATTGCCCACTACAATTATAAACCCCATACATATTTAAAATCACCCTGCGGTGTCCTGTAAATGCTATACTGCGATTTCCAACCCCCAATTCAAAAGTGAAGTTTCTTAAAGAGACAGTACACTTTCATATAAAATGGCCAAAAATAACCTTATACCATTGCCCACTACAATTATAAACCCCATACATATTTAAAATCACCCTGGGAACCTTCTTAGGGTGTCTTGACAGTGCTATACTGCGATTTCCAGCCCCCAAATCAAAAGTGAAGTTTCTTAAAGAGACAGTACACTTTCATATAAAATGGCCAAAAATAACCTTATATAATTGCCTACTACAATTATAAACCCCATACATATTTAAAATCACCCTGGGAACCTTCTTAGGATGTCTTGACAGTGCTATACTGCGATTTCCAGCCCACAATTCAAAAGTGAAATTTCTTAAAGAGACAGTACACTTTCATATAAAATGGCCAAAAATAACCTTATACCATTGACAACTAAAATTATAAACCCCATACATATTTAAAATCACCCTGGGAACCTTCTTAGGGTGTCTTGACAGTGCTATACTGCGATTTCCAGCCCACAATTCAAAAGTGAAATTTCTTAAAGAGACAGTACACTTTCATATAAAATGGCCAAAAATAACCTTATATCATTGCCCACTAAAATTATAAACCCCATACATATTTAAAATCACCCTGGGAACCTTCTTAGGGTGTCTTGACAGTGCTATACTGCGATTTCCAGCCCACAATTCAAAAGTGAAATTTCTTAAAGAGACAGTACACTTTCATATAAAATGGCCAAAAATAACCTTATACCATTGCCCACTAAAATTATAAACCCCATACATATTTAAAATCACCCTGGGAACCTCCCCAGGGTGTCCTGAAAATGCTATACTGCGATTTCCAGCCCCCAATTCAAAAGTTACGTTCTTAAAGAGACAGTACACTTTCATATAAAATGGCCAAAAATAACCTTTTACCATTGCCCACTACAATTATAAACCCCATACATATTTAAAATCACCCTGGGAACCTTCTTAGGGTTTCTTGACAGTGCTATACTGCGATTTCCAGCCCCTAATTCAAAAGTGAAATTTCTTAAAGAGACAGTACACTTTCATATAAAATGGCCAAAATTAACCTTATACCATTGCCCACTACAATTATAAACCCCATACATATTTAAAATCACCCTGGGAACCTTCTTAGGATGTCTTGACAGTGCTATACTGCAATTTCCAGCCCCCAATTCAAAAGTGAAATTTCTTAAAGAGACAGTACACTTTCATATAAAATGGCCAAAAATAACCTTATACCATTGCCCACTACAATTATAAACCCCATACATATTTAAAATCACCCTGGGAACCTCCCCAGGGTGTCCTGAAAATGCTATACTGCGATTTCCAGCCCCCAATTCAAAAGTGAAATTTCTTAAAGAGACAGTACACTTTCATATAAAATGGCCAAAAATAACCTTATACCATTGCCCACTACAATTATAAACCCCATACATATTTAAAATCACCCTGGGAACCTTCTTAGGGTGTCTTGACAGTGCTATACTGCAATTTCCAGCCCCCAATTCAAAAGTGAAATTTCTTAAAGAGACAGTACACTTTCATATAAAATGGCCAAAAATAACCTTATACCATTGCCCACTACAATTATAAACCCCATACATATTTAAAATCACCCTGGGAACCTCCCCAGGATGTCCTGTAAATGCTATACTGCGATTTCCAGCCCCCAATTCAAAATTAAAGTTTCTTAAAGAGACAGTACACTTTCATATAAAATGGCCAAAAATAACCTTATACCATTGCCCACTACAATTATAAACCCCATACATATTTAAAATCACCCTGGGAACCTTCTTAGGGTGTCTTGACAGTGCTATACTGCAATTTCCAGCCCCCAATTCAAAAGTTAAGTTTCTTAAAGAGACAGTACACTTTCATATAAAATGGCCAAAAATAACCTTATACCATTGCCCACTACAATTATAAACCCCATACATATTTAAAATCACCCTGGGAACCTTCTTAGGGTGTCTTGACAGTGCTATACTGCGATTTCCAGCCCCCAATTCAAAAGTTAAGCTTCTTAAAGAGGCAGTACACTTTCATATAAAATGGCCAAAAATAATCTTATACCATTGCCCCTACAATTTTAAACCCCATACATATTTTAAATCACCCTGGGAACCTTCTTATGGTTTCTTGACAGTGCTATACTGCGATTTCCAGCCCCCAATTCAAAAGTGAAATTTCTTAAAGAGACAGTACACTTTCATATAAAATGGCCAAAAATAACCTTATACCATTGCCCACTACAATTATAAACCCCATACATATTTAAAATCACCCTGGGAACCTTCTTAGGATGTCTTGACAGTGCTATACTGCGATTTCCAGCCCCCAATTCAAAAGTTTACTTTCTTAAAGAGACAGTACACTTTTATATAAAATGGCCAAAAATAACCTTATACCATTGCCCACTACAATTATAAACCCCATACATATTTAAAATCACCCTGGGAACCTTCTTAGGGTGTCTTGACAGTGCTATACTGCGATTTCCAGCCCCCAATTCAAAAGTTAAGCTTCTTAAAGAGACAGTACACTTTCATATAAAATGGCCAAAAATAAACCTTATACCATTGCCCACTACAATTATAAACCCCATACATATTTAAAATCACCCTGGGAACCTTCCCAGGGTGTCCTGTAAATGCTATACTGCGTTTTCCAGCCCCCAATTCAAAAGTGAAGTTTCTTAAAGAGACAGTACACTTTCATATAAAATGGCCAAAAATAACCTTATACCATTGTCCACTACAATTATAAACCCCATACATATTTAAAATCACCCTGGGAACCTTCTTAGGGTGTCTTGACAGTGCTATACTGCGATTTCCAGCCCCCAATTCAAAAGTGAAGTTTCTTAAAGAGACAGTACACTATCATATAAAATGGCCAAGAATAACCTTATACCATTGCCCACTACAATTATAAACCCCATACATATTTAAAATCACCCTGGGAACCTTCTTAGGGTTTCCTGACAGTGCAATACTGCGATTTCCAGCCCCCAATTTAAAAGGTAAGTTTCTTAAAAAGACAGTACACTTTCATATAAAATGGCCAAAAATAACCTTATATCATTGCCCACTACAATTATAAACCCCATACATATTTAAAATCACCCTGGGAACCTTCTTAGGGTGTCTTGACAGTGCTATAATGCGATTTCCAGCCCACAATTCAAAAGTGAAATTTCTTAAAGAGACAGTACACTTTCATATAAAATGGCCAAAAATAACCTTATACCATTGCCCACTAAAATTATAAACCCCATACATATTTAAAATCACCCTGGGATCCTTCCCAGGATGTCCTGTAAATGCTATACTGCGATTTCCAGCCCCCAATTCAAAATTAAAGTTTCTTAAAGAGACAGTACACTTTCATATAAAATGGCCAAAAATAACCTTATACCATTGGCCACTACAATTATAAACCCCATACATATTTTAAATCACCCTGGGAACCTTCTTAGGATGTCTTGACAGTGCTATACTGCGATTTCCAGCCCACAATTCAAAAGTGAAATTTCTTAAAGAGACAGTACACTTTCATATAAAATGGCCAAAAATAACCTTATACCATTGACAACTACAATTATAAACCCCATACATATTTAAAATCACCCTGGGAATCTCCCCAGTGTGTCCTGAAAATGCTGTACTGCGATTTCCAGCCCCCAATTCAAAAGTGAAATTTCTTAAAGAGACAGTACACTTTCATATAAAATGGCCAAAAATAACCTTATACCATTGCCCACTACAATTATAAACCCAATACATATTTAAAATCACCCTGGGAACCTTCTTAGGGTGTCTTGACAGTGCTATACTGCGATTTCCAGCCCCCAATTCAAAAGTGAAATTTCTTAAAGAGACAGTACACTTTCATATAAAATGGCCAGAAATAACCTTATACCATTGCCCACTACAATTATAAACCCCATACATATTTAAAATCACCCTGGGAACCTTCTTAGGATGTCTTGACAGTGCTATACTGCGATTTCCAGCCCCCAATTCAAAAGTTTACTTTCTTAAAGATACAGTACACTTTCATATAAAATGGCCAAAAATAACCTTATACCATTGCCCACTACAATTATAAACCCCATACATATTTAAAATCACCCTGGGAACCTTCTTAGGGTGTCTTGACAGTGCTATACTGCGATTTCCAACCCACAATTCAAAAGTGAAATTTCTTAAAGAGACAGTACACTTTCATATAAAATGGCCAAAAATAACCTTATATCATTGCCCACTACAATTATAAACCCCATACATATTTAAAATCACCCTGGGAACCTTCTTAGGGTGTCTTGACAGTGCTATACTGCGATTTCCAGCCCACAATTCAAAAGTGAAATTTCTTAAAGAGACAGTACACTTTCATATAAAATGTTATAAACCCCATACATATTTAAAATCACCCTGGGGGGTGTCCTGAAAATGCTATACTGCGATTTCCAGCCCCCAATTCAAAAGTTACGTTCTTAAAGAGACAGTACACTTTCATATAAAATGGCCAAAAATAACCTTTTACCATTGCCCACTACAATTATAAACCCCATACATATTTAAAATCACCCTGGGAACCTTCTTAGGGTTTCTTGACAGTGCTATACTGCGATTTCCAGCCCCCAATTCAAAAGTGAAGTTTCTTAAAGAGACAGTACACTATTATATAAAATGGCCAAGAATAACCTTATACCATTGCCCACTACAATTATAAACCCCATACATATTTAAAATCACCCTGGGAACCTTCTTAGGGTTTCTTGACAGTGCAATACTGCGATTTCCAGCCCCCAATTTAAAAGGTAAGTTTCTTAAAAAGACAGTACACTTTCATATAAAATGGCCAAAAATAACCTTATACCATTGCCTACTACAATTATAAACCCCATACATATTTAAAATCACCCTGGGAACCTTCTTAGGGTGTCTTGACAGTGCTATACTGCGATTTCCAGCCCACAATTCAAAAGTGAAATTTCTTAAAGAGATAGTACACTTTCATATAAAATGGCCAAAAATAACCTTATATCATTGCCCACTACAATTATAAACCCCATACATATTTAAAATCACCCTGGGAACCTTCTTAGGGTGTCTTGACAGTGCTATACTGCGATTTCCAGCCCACAATTCAAAAGTGAAATTTCTTAAAGAGACAGTACACTTTCATATAAAATGGCCAAAAATAACCTTATACCATTGCCCACTAAAATTATAAACCCCATACATATTTAAAATCACCCTGGGATCCTTCCCAGGATGTCCTGTAAATGCTATACTGCGATTTCCAGCCCCCAATTCAAAATTAAAGTTTCTTAAAGAGACAGTACACTTTCATATAAAATGGCCAAAAATAACCTTATACCATTGCCCACTACAATTATAAACCCCATACATATTTTAAATCACCCTGGGAACCTTCTTATGGTTTCTTGACAGTGCTATACTGCGATTTCCAGCCCCCAATTCAAAAGTTAAGTTTCTTAAAGAGACAGTACACTTTCATATAAAATGGCCAAAAATAAACCTTATACCATTGCCCACTACAATTATAAACCCCATACATATTTAAAATCACCCTGGGAACCTTCTTAGGATGTCTTGACAGTGCTATACTGCGATTTCCAGCCCACAATTCAAAAGTGAAATTTCTTAAAGAGACAGTACACTTTCATATAAAATGGCCAAAAATAACCTTATACCATTGACAACTACAATTATAAACCCCATACATATTTAAAATCACCCTGGGAATCTCCCCAGTGTGTCCTGAAAATGCTGTACTGCGATTTCCAGCCCCCAATTCAAAAGTGAAATTTCTTAAAGAGACAGTACACTTTCATATAAAATGGCCAAAAATAACCTTATACCATTGCCCACTACAATTATAAACCCAATACATATTTAAAATCACCCTGGGAACCTTCTTAGGGTGTCTTGACAGTGCTATACTGCGATTTCCAGCCCCCAATTCAAAAGTGAAATTTCTTAAAGAGACAGTACACTTTCATATAAAATGGCCAGAAATAACCTTATACTATTGCCCACTACAATTATAAACCCCATACATATTTAAAATCACCCTGGGAACCTTCTTAGGATGTCTTGACAGTGCTATACTGCGATTTCCAGCCCCCAATTCAAAAGTTTACTTTCTTAAAGAGACAGTACACTTTCATATAAAATGGCCAAAAATAACCTTATACCATTGCCCACTACAATTATAAACCCCATACATATTTAAAATCACCCTGGGAACCTTCTTAGGGTGTCTTGACAGTGCTATACTGCAATTTCCAGCCCCCAATTCAAAAGTGAAATTTCTTAAAGAGACAGTACACTTTCATATAAAATGGCCAAAAATAACCTTATACCATAGCCCACTACAATTATAAACCCCATACATATTTAAAATCACCCTGGGAACCTCCCCAGGGTGTCCTGAAAATGCTATACTGCGATTTCCAGCCCCCAATTCAAAAGTGAAATTTCTTAAAGAGACAGTACACTTTCATATAAAATGGCCAAAAATAACCTTATACCATTGCCCACTACAATTATAAACCCCATACATATTTAAAATCACCCTGGGAACCTTCTTAGGGTGTCTTGACAGTGCTATACTGCAATTTCCAGCCCCCAATTCAAAAGTGAAATTTCTTAAAGAGACAGTACACTTTCATATAAAATGGCCAAAAATAACCTTATACCATTGCCCACTACAATTATAAACCCCATACATATTTAAAATCACCCTGGGAACCTCCCCAGGATGTCCTGTAAATGCTATACTGCGATTTCCAGCCCCCAATTCAAAATTAAAGTTTCTTAAAGAGACAGTACACTTTCATATAAAATGGCCAAAAATAACCGTATACCATTGCCCACTACAATTATAAACCCCATACATATTTAAAATCACCCTGGGAACCTTCTTAGGGTGTCTTGACAGTGCTATACTGCAATTTCCAGCCCCCAATTCAAAAGTTAAGTTTCTTAAAGAGACAGTACACTTTCATATAAAATGGCCAAAAATAACCTTATACCATTGCCCACTACAATTATAAACCCCATACATATTTAAAATCACCCTGAAAACCTTCTTAGGGTGTCTTGACAGTGCTATACTGCGATTTCCAGCCCCCAATTCAAAAGTTAAGCTTCTTAAAGAGACAGTACACTTTCATATAAAATGGCCAAAAATAACCTTATACCATTGCCCCTACAATTTTAAACCCCATACAAATTTTAAATCACCCTGGGAACCTTCTTATGGTTTCTTGACAGTGCTATACTGCGATTTCCAGCCCACAATTCAAAAGTGAAATTTCTTAAAGAGACAGTACACTTTCATATAAAATGGCCAAAAATAACCTTATACCATTGCCCACTACAATTATAAACCCAATACATATTTAAAATCACCCTGGGAACCTTCTTAGGGTGTCTTGACAGTGCTATACTGCGATTTCCAGCCCCCAATTCAAAAGTGAAATTTCTTAAAGAGACAGTACACTTTCATATAAAATGGCCAAAAATAACCTTATACCATTGCCCACTACAATTATAAACCCCATACATATTTAAAATCACCCTGGGAACCTTCTTAGGGTGTCTTGACAGTGCTATACTGCGATTTCCAGCCCCCAATTCAAAAGTTAAGCTTCTTAAAGAGACAGTACACTTTCATATAAAATGGCCAAAAATAACCTTATACCATAGCCCACTACAATTATAAACCCCATACATATTTAAAATCACCCTGGGGACCTCCCCAGGGTGTCCTGAAAATGCTATACTGCGATTTCCAGCCCCCAATTCAAAAGTGAAATTTCTTAAAGAGACAGTACACTTTCATATAAAATGGCCAAAAATAACCTTATACCATTGCCCACTACAATTATAAACCCCATACATATTTAAAATCACCCTGGGAACCTTCTTAGGGTGTCTTGACAGTGCTATACTGCAATTTCCAGCCCCCAATTCAAAAGTGAAATTTCTTAAAGAGACAGTACACTTTCATATAAAATGGCCAAAAATAACCTTATACCATTGCCCACTACAATTATAAACCCCATACATATTTAAAATCACCCTGGGAACCTTCTTAGGATGTCCTGTAAATTCTATACTGCGATTTCCAGCCCCAATTCAAAATTAAAGTTTCTTAAAGAGACAGTACACTTTCATATAAAATGGCCAAAAATAACCTTATACCATTGCCCACTACAATTATAAACCCCATACATATTTAAAATCACCCTGGGAACCTTCTTAGGGTGTCTTGACAGTGCTATACTGCAATTTCCAGCCCCCAATTCAAAAGTTAAGTTTCTTAAAGAGACAGTACACTTTCATATAAAATGGCCAAAAATAACCTTATACCATTGCCCACTACAATTATAAACCCCATACATATTTAAAATCACCCTGGAAACCTTCTTAGGGTGTCTTGACAGTGCTATACTGCGATTTCCAGCCCCCAATTCAAAAGTTAAGCTTCTTAAAGAGACAGTACACTTTCATATAAAATGGCCAAAAATAACCTTATACCATTGCCCCTACAATTTTAAACCCCATACAAATTTTAAATCACCCTGGGAACCTTCTTATGGTTTCTTGACAGTGCTATACTGCGATTTCCAGCCCACAATTCAAAAGTGAAATTTCTTAAAGAGACAGTACACTTTCATATAAAATGGCCAAAAATAACCTTATACCATTGACAACTACAATTATAAACCCCATACATATTTAAAATCACCCTGGGAATCTCCCCAGTGTTTCCTGAAAATGCTGTACTGCGATTTCCAGCCCCCAATTCAAAAGTGAAATTTCTTAAAGAGACAGTACACTTTCATATAAAATGGCCAAAAATAACCTTATACCATTGCCCACTACAATTATAAACCCAATACATATTTAAAATCACCCTGGGAACCTTCTTAGGGTGTCTTGACAGTGCTATACTGCGATTTCCAGCCCCCAATTCAAAAGTGAAGTTTCTTAAAGAGACAGTACACTTTCATATAAAATGGCCAAAAATAACCTTATACCATTGCCCACTACAATTATAAACCCCATACATATTTAAAATCACCCTGGGAACCTTCTTAGGGTGTCTTGACAGTGCTATACTGCGATTTCCAGCCCCCAATTTAAAAGGTAAGTTTCTTAAAGAGACAGTACACTTTCATATAAAATGGCCAAAAATAACCTTATACCATTGCCTACTACAATTATAAACCCCATACATATTTAAAATCACCCTGGGAACCTTCTTAGGATGTCTTGACAGTGCTATACTGCGATTTCCAGCCCACAATTCAAAAGTGAAATTTCTTAAAGAGACAGTACACTTTCATATAAAATGGCCAAAAATAACCTTATACCATTGACAACTAAAATTATAAACCCCATACATATTTAAAATCACCCTGGGAACCTTCTTAGGGTGTCTTGACAATGCTATACTGCGATTTCCAGCCCACAATTCAAAAGTGAAATTTCTTAAAGAGACAGTACACTTTCATATAAAATGTTATAAACCCCATACATATTTGAAATCACCCTGGGGGGTGTCCTGAAAATGCTATACTGCGATTTCCAGCCCCCAATTCAAAAGTTACGTTCTTAAAGAGACAGTACACTTTCATATAAAATGGCCAAAAATAACCTTTTACCATTGCCCACTACAATTATAAACCCCATACATATTTAAAATCACCCTGGGAACCTTCTTAGGGTTTCTTGTCAGTGTTATACTGCGATTTCCAGCCCCCAATTCAAAAGTGAAATTTCTTAAAGAGACAGTACACTTTCATATAAAATGGCCAAAAATAACCTTATACCATTGCCCACTACAATTATAAACCCCATACATATTTAAAATCACCCTGGGAACCTTCTTAGGATGTCTTGACAGTGCTATACTGCAATTTCCAGCCCCCAATTCAAAAGTGAAATTTCTTAAAGAGACAGTACACTTTCATATAAAATGGCCAAAAATAACCTTATACCATAGCCCACTACAATTATAAACCCCATACATATTTAAAATCACCCTGGGAACCTCCCCAGGGTGTCCTGAAAATGCTATACTGCGATTTCCAGCCCCCAATTCAAAAGTAAAATTTCTTAAAGAGACAGTACACTTTCATATAAAATGGCCAAAAATAACCTTATACCATTGCCCACTACAATTATAAACCCCATACATATTTAAAATCACCCTGGGAACCTTCTTAGGGTGTCTTGACAGTGCTATACTGCAATTTCCAGCCCCCAATTCAAAAGTGAAATTTCTTAAAGAGACAGTACACTTTCATATAAAATGGCCAAAAATAACCTTATACCATTGCCCACTACAATTATAAACCCCATACATATTTAAAATCACCCTGGGAACCTTCTTAGGGTGTCTTGACAGTGCTATACTGCAATTTCCAGCCCCCAATTCAAAAGTTAAGTTTCTTAAAGAGACAGTACACTTTCATATAAAATGGCCAAAAATAACCTTATACCATTGCCCACTACAATTATAAACCCAATACATATTTAAAATCACCCTGGAAACCTTCTTAGGGTGTCTTGACAGTGCTATACTGCGATTTCCAGCCCCTAATTCAAAAGTTAAGCTTCTTAAAGACACAGTACACTTTCATATAAAATGGCCAAAAATAACCTTATACCATTGCCCCTATAATTTTAAACCCCATACAAATTTTAAATCACCCTGGGAACCTTCTTATGGTTTCTTGACAGTGCTATACTGCGATTTCCAGCCCACAATTCAAAAGTGAAATTTCTTAAAGAGACAGTACACTTTCATATAAAATGGCCAAAAATAACCTTATACCATTGACAACTACAATTATAAACCCCATACATATTTAAAATCACCCTGGGAATCTCCCCAGTGTGTCCTGAAAATGCTGTACTGCGATTTCCAGCCCCCAATTCAAAAGTGAAATTTCTTAAAGAGACAGTACACTTTCATATAAAATGGCCAAAAATAACCTTATACCATTGCCCACTACAATTATAAACCCAATACATATTTAAAATCACCCTGGGAACCTTCTTAGGGTGTCTTGACAGTGCTATACTGCGATTTCCAGCCCCCAATTCAAAAGTGAAATTTCTTAAAGAGACAGTACACTTTCATATAAAATGGCCAAAAATAACCTTATACCATTGCCCACTACAATTATAAACCCCATACATATTTAAAATCACCCTGGGAACCTTCTTAGGGTGTCTTGACAGTGCTATACTGCGATTTCCAGCCCCCAATTCAAAAGTTAAGCTTCTTAAAGAGACAGTACACTTTCATATAAAATGGCCAAAAATAACCTTATACCATAGCCCACTACAATTATAAACCCCATACATATTTAAAATCACCCTGGGAACCTTCTTAGGGTGTCTTGACAGTGCTATACTGCAATTTCCAGCCCCCAATTCAAAAGTGAAATTTCTTAAAGAGACAGTACACTTTCATATAAAATGGCCAAAAATAACCTTATACCATTGCCCACTACAATTATAAACCCCATACATATTTAAAATCACCCTGGGAACCTCCCCAGGATGTCCTGTAAATGCTATACTGCGATTTCCAGCCCCCAATTCAAAATTAAAGTTTCTTAAAGAGACAGTACACTTTCATATAAAATGGCCAAAAATAACCTTATACCATTGCCCACTACAATTATAAACCCCATACATATTTAAAATCACCCTGGGAACCTTCTTAGGGTGTCTTGACAGTGCTATACTGCAATTTCCAGCCCCCAATTCAAAAGTTAAGTTTCTTAAAGAGACAGTACACTTTCATATAAAATGGCCAAAAATAACCTTATACCATTGCCCACTACAATTATAAACCCCATACATATTTAAAATCACCCTGGAAACCTTCTTAGGGTGTCTTGACAGTGCTATACTGCGATTTCCAGCCCCCAATTCAAAAGTTAAGCTTCTTAAAGAGACAGTACACTTTCATATAAAATGGCCAAAAATAACCTTATACCATTGCCCCTACAATTTTAAACCCCATACAAATTTTAAATCACCCTGGGAACCTTCTTATGGTTTCTTGACAGTGCTATACTGCGATTTCCAGCCCACAATTCAAAAGTGAAATTTCTTAAAGAGACAGTACACTTTCATATAAAATGGCCAAAAATAACCTTATACCATTGACAACTACAATTATAAACCCCAAACATATTTAAAATCACCCTGGGAATCTCCCCAGTGTGTCCTGAAAATGCTGTACTGCGATTTCCAGCCCCCAATTCAAAAGTGAAATTTCTTAAAGAGACAGTACACTTTCATATAAAATGGCCAAAAATAACCTTATACCATTGCCCACTACAATTATAAACCCAATACATATTTAAAATCACCCTGGGAACCTTCTTAGGGTGTCTTGACAGTGCTATACTGCGATTTCCAGCCCCCAATTCAAAAGTTAAGCTTCTTAAAGAGACAGTACACTTTCATATAAAATGGCCAAAAATAAACCTTATACCATTGCCCACTACAATTATAAACCCCATAAATATTTAAAATCACCCTGGGAACCTTCCCAGGGTGTCCTGTAAATGCTATAGTGCGATTTCCAGCCCCCAATTCAAAAGTGAAGTTTCTTAAAGAGACAGTACACTTTCATATAAAATGGCCAAAAATAACCTTATACCATTGCCCACTACAATTATAAACCCCATACATATTTAAAATCACCCTGGGAACCTTCTTAGGGTGTCTTGACAGTGCTATACTGCGATTTCCAGCCCCCAATTTAAAAGGTAAGTTTCTTAAAGAGACAGTACACTTTCATATAAAATGGCCAAAAATAACCTTATACCATTGCCTACTACAATTATAAACCCCATACATATTTAAAATCACCCTGGGAACCTTCTTAGGATGTCTTGACAGTGCTATACTGCGATTTCCAGCCCACAATTCAAAAGTGAAATTTCTTAAAGAGACAGTACACTTTCATATAAAATGGCCAAAAATAACCTTATACCATTGCCCACTACAATTATAAACCCCATACATATTTAAAATCACCCTGGGAACCTTCTTAGGGTGTCTTGACAGTGCTATACTGCAATTTCCAGCCCCCAATTCAAAAGTTAAGTTTCTTAAAGAGACAGTACACTTTCATATAAAATGGCCAAAAATAACCTTATACCATTGCCCACTACAATTATAAACCCCATACATATTTAAAATCACCCTGGAAACCTTCTTAGGGTGTCTTGACAGTGCTATACTGCGATTTCCAGCCCCCAATTCAAAAGTTAAGCTTCTTAAAGAGACAGTACACTTTCATATAAAATGGCCAAAAATAACCTTATACCATTGCCCCTACAATTTTAAACCCCATACAAATTTTAAATCACCCTGGGAACCTTCTTATGGTTTCTTGACAGTGCTATACTGCGATTTCCAGCCCACAATTCAAAAGTGAAATTTCTTAAAGAGACAGTACACTTTCTTATAAAATGGCCAAAAATAACCTTATACCATTGACAACTACAATTATAAACCCCATACATATTTAAAATCACCCTGGGAATCTCCCCAGTGTGTCCTGAAAATGCTGTACTGCGATTTCCAGCCCCCAATTCAAAAGTGAAATTTCTTAAAGAGACAGTACACTTTCATATAAAATGGCCAAAAATAACCTTATACCATTGCCCACTACAATTATAAACCCCATACATATTTAAAATCACCCTGGGAACCTTCTTAGGGTGTCTTGACAGTGCTATACTGCGATTTCCAGCCCCCAATTCAAAAGTGAAATTTCTTAAAGAGACAGTACACTTTCATATAAAATGGCCAAAAATAACCTTATACCATTGCCCACTACAATTATAAACCCCATACATATTTAAAATCACCCTGGGAACCTTCTTAGGGTGTCTTGACAGTGCTATACTGCGATTTCCAGCCCCCAATTCAAAAGTTAAGCTTCTTAAAGAGACAGTACACTTTCATATAAAATGGCCAAAAATAAACCTTATACCATTGCCCACTACAATTATAAACCCCATACATATTTAAAATCACCCTGGGAACCTTCCCAGGGTGTCCTGTAAATGCTATACTGCGATTTCCAGCCCCCAATTCAAAAGTGAAGTTTCTTAAAGAGACAGTACACTTTCATATAAAATGGCCAAAAATAACCTTATACCATTGCCCACTACAATTATAAACCCCATACATATTTAAAATCACCCTGAGAACCTTCTTAGGGTGTCTTGACAGTGCTATACTGCGATTTCCAGCCCCCAATTTAAAAGGTAAGTTTCTTAAAGAGACAGTACACTTTCATATAAAATGGCCAAAAATAACCTTATACCATTGCCTACTACAATTATAAACCCCATACATATTTAAAGTCACCCTGGGAACCTTCTTAGGATGTCTTGACAGTGCTATACTGCGATTTCCAGCCCACAATTCAAAAGTGAAATTTCTTAAAGAGACAGTACACTTTCATATAAAATGGCCAAAAATAACCTTATACCATTGACAACTAAAATTATAAACCCCATACATATTTAAAATCACCCTGGGAACCTTCTTAGGGTGTCTTGACAGTGCTATACTGCGATTTCCAGCCCACAATTCAAAAGTGAAATTTCTTAAAGAGACAGTACACTTTCATATAAAATGTTATAAACCCCATACATATTTAAAATCACCCTGGGGGGTGTCCTGAAAATGCTATACTGCGATTTCCAGCCCCCAATTCAAAAGTTACGTTCTTAAAGAGACAGTACACTTTCATATAAAATGGCCAAAAATAACCTTTTACCATTGCCCACTACAATTATAAACCCCATACATATTTAAAATCACCCTGGGAACCTTCTTAGGGTTTCTTGACAGTGCTATACTGCGATTTCCAGCCCCCAATTCAAAAGTGAAATTTCTTAAAGAGACAGTACACTTTCATATAAAATGGCCAAAAATAACCTTATACCATTGCCCACTACAATTATAAACCCCATACATATTTAAAATCACCCTGGGAACCTTCTTAGGATGTCTTGACAGTGCTAAACTGCAATTTCCAGCCCCCAATTCAAAAGTGAAATTTCTTAAAGAGACAGTACACTTTCATATAAAATGGCCAAAAATAACCTTATACCATAGCCCACTACAATTATAAACCCCATACATATTTAAAATCACCCTGGGAACCTCCCCAGGGTGTCCTGAAAATGCTATACTGCGATTTCCAGCCCCCAATTCAAAAGTGAAATTTCTTAAAGAGACAGTACACTTTCATATAAAATGGCCAAAAATAACCTTATACCATTGCCCACTACAATTATAAACCCCATACATATTTAAAATCACCCTGGGAATCTCCCCAGTGTGTCCTGAAAATGCTGTACTGCGATTTCCAGCCCCCAATTCAAAAGTGAAATTTCTTAAAGAGACAGTACACTTTCATATAAAATGGCCAAAAATAACCTTATACCATTGCCCACTACAATTATAAACCTAGTACATATTTAAAATCACCCTGGGAACCTTCTTAGGGTGTCTTGACAGTGCTATACTGCGATTTCCAGCCCCCAATTCAAAAGTGAAATTTCTTAAAGAGACAGTACACTTTCATATAAAATGGCCAAAAATAACCTTATACCATTGACAACTACAATTATAAACCCCATACATATTTAAAATCACCCTGGGAATCTCCCCAGTGTGTCCTGAAAATGCTGTACTGCGATTTCCAGCCCCCAATTCAAAAGTGAAATTTCTTAAAGAGACAGTACACTTTCATATAAAATGGCCAAAAATAACCTTATACCATTGCCCACTACAATTATAAACCCAATACATATTTAAAATCACCCTGGGAACCTTCTTAGGGTGTCTTGACAGTGCTATACTGCGATTTCCAGCCCCCAATTCAAAAGTGAAATTTCTTAAAGAGACAGTACACTTTCATATAAAATGGCCAAAAATAACCTTATACCATTGCCCACTACAATTATAAACCCCATACATATTTAAAATCACCCTGGGAACCTTCTTAGGGTGTCTTGACAGTGCTATACTGCGATTTCCAGCCCCCAATTCAAAAGTTAAGCTTCTTAAAGAGACAGTACACTTTCATATAAAATGGCCAAAAATAACCTTATACCATAGCCCACTACAATTATAAACCCCATACATATTTAAAATCACCCTGGGAACCTTCTTAGGGTGTCTTGACAGTGCTATACTGCAATTTCCAGCCCCCAATTCAAAAGTGAAATTTCTTAAAGAGACAGTACACTTTCATATAAAATGGCCAAAAATAACCTTATACCATTGCCCACTACAATTATAAACCCCATACATATTTAAAATCACCCTGGGAACCTCCCCAGGATGTCCTGTAAATGCTATACTGCGATTTCCAGCCCCCAATTCAAAATTAAAGTTTCTTAAAGAGACAGTACACTTTCATATAAAATGGCCAAAAATAACCTTATACCATTGCCCACTACAATTATAAACCCCATACATATTTAAAATCACCCTGGGAACCTTCTTAGGGTGTCTTGACAGTGCTATACTGCAATTTCCAGCCCCCAATTCAAAAGTTAAGTTTCTTAAAGAGACAGTACACTTTCATATAAAATGGCCAAAAATAACCTTATACCATTGCCCACTACAATTATAAACCCCATACATATTTAAAATCACCCTGGAAACCTTCTTAGGGTGTCTTGACAGTGCTATACTGCGATTTCCAGCCCCCAATTCAAAAGTTAAGCTTCTTAAAGAGACAGTACACTTTCATATAAAATGGCCAAAAATAACCTTATACCATTGCCCCTACAATTTTAAACCCCATACAAATTTTAAATCACTCTGGGAACCTTCTTATGGTTTCTTGACAGTGCTATACTGCGATTTCCAGCCCACAATTCAAAAGTGAAATTTCTTAAAGAGACAGTACACTTTCATATAAAATGGCCAAAAATAACCTTATACCATTGACAACTACAATTATAAACCCCATACATATTTAAAATCACCCTGGGAATCTCCCCAGTGTGTCCTGAAAATGCTGTACTGCGATTTCCAGCCCCCAATTCAAAAGTGAAATTTCTTAAAGAGACAGTACACTTTCATATAAAATGGCCAAAAATAACCTTATACCATTGCCCACTACAATTATAAACCCAATACATATTTAAAATCACCCTGGGAACCTTCTTAGGGTGTCTTGACAGTGCTATACTGCGATTTCCAGCCCCCAATTCAAAAGTTAAGCTTCTTAAAGAGACAGTACACTTTCATATAAAATGGCCAAAAATAAACCTTATACCATTGCCCACTACAATTATAAACCCCATAAATATTTAAAATCACCCTGGGAACCTTCCCAGGGTGTCCTGTAAATGCTATAGTGCGATTTCCAGCCCCCAATTCAAAAGTGAAGTTTCTTAAAGAGACAGTACACTTTCATATAAAATGGCCAAAAATAACCTTATACCATTGCCCACTACAATTATAAACCCCATACATATTTAAAATCACCCTGGGAACCTTCTTAGGGTGTCTTGACAGTGCTATACTGCGATTTCCAGCCCCCAATTTAAAAGGTAAGTTTCTTAAAGAGACAGTACACTTTCATATAAAATGGCCAAAAATAACCTTATACCATTGCCTACTACAATTATAAACCCCATACATATTTAAAATCACCCTGGGAACCTTCTTAGGATGTCTTGACAGTGCTATACTGCGATTTCCAGCCCACAATTCAAAAGTGAAATTTCTTAAAGAGACTGTACACTTTCATATAAAATGGCCAAAAATAACCTTATACCATTGCCCACTACAATTATAAACCCCATACATATTTAAAATCACCCTGGGAACCTTCTTAGGGTGTCTTGACAGTGCTATACTGCAATTTCCAGCCCCCAATTCAAAAGTGAAATTTCTTAAAGAGACAGTACACTTTCATATAAAATGGCCAAAAATAACCTTATACCATTGCCCACTACAATTATAAACCCCATACATATTTAAAATCACCCTGGGAACCTCCCCAGGATGTCCTGTAAATGCTATACTGCGATTTCCAGCCCCCAATTCAAAATTAAAGTTTCTTAAAGAGACAGTACACTTTCATATAAAATGGCCAAAAATAACCTTATACCATTGCCCACTACAATTATAAACCCCATACATATTTAAAATCACCCTGGGAACCTTCTTAGGGTGTCTTGACAGTGCTATACTGCAATTTCCAGCCCCCAATTCAAAAGTTAAGTTTCTTAAAGAGACAGTACACTTTCATATAAAATGGCCAAAAATAACCTTATACCATTGCCCACTACAATTATAAACCCCATACATATTTAAAATCACCCTGGAAACATTCTTAGGGTGTCTTGACAGTGCTATACTGCGATTTCCAGCCCCCAATTCAAAAGTTAAGCTTCTTAAAGAGACAGTACACTTTCATATAAAATGGCCAAAAATAACCTTATACCATTGCCCCTACAATTTTAAACCCCATACAAATTTTAAATCACCCTGGGAACCTTCTTATGGTTTCTTGACAGTGCTATACTGCGATTTCCAGCCCACAATTCAAAAGTGAAATTTCTTAAAGAGACAGTACACTTTCATATAAAATGGCCAAAAATAACCTTATACCATTGACAACTACAATTATAAACCCCATACATATTTAAAATCACCCTGGGAATCTCCCCAGTGTGTCCTGAAAATGCTGTACTGCGATTTCCAGCCCCCAATTCAAAAGTGAAATTTCTTAAAGAGACAGTACACTTTCATATAAAATGGCCAAAAATAACCTTATACCATTGCCCACTACAATTATAAACCCCATACATATTTAAAATCACCCTGGGAACCTTCTTAGGGTGTCTTGACAGTGCTATACTGCGATTTCCAGCCCCCAATTCAAAAGTGAAATTTCTTAAAGAGACAGTACACTTTCATATAAAATGGCCAAAAATAACCTTATACCATTGCCCACTACAATTATAAACCCCATACATATTTAAAATCACCCTGGGAACCTTCTTAGGGTGTCTTGACAGTGCTATACTGCGATTTCCAGCCCCCAATTCAAAAGTTAAGCTTCTTAAAGAGACAGTACACTTTCATATAAAATGGCCAAAAATAAACCTTATACCATTGCCCACTACAATTATAAACCCCATACATATTTAAAATCACCCTGGGAACCTTCCCAGGGTGTCCTGTAAATGCTATACTGCGATTTCCAGCCCCCAATTCAAAAGTGAAGTTTCTTAAAGAGACAGTACACTTTCATATAAAATGGCCAAAAATAACCTTATACCATTGCCCACTACAATTATAAACCCCATACATATTTAAAATCACCCTGGGAACCTTCTTAGGGTGTCTTGACAGTGCTATACTGCGATTTCCAGCCCCCAATTTAAAAGGTAAGTTTCTTAAAGAGACAGTACACTTTCATATAAAATGGCCAAAAATAACCTTATACCATTGCCTAATACAATTATAAACCCCATACATATTTAAAGTCACCCTGGGAACCTTCTTAGGATGTCTTGACAGTGCTATACTGCGATTTCCAGCCCACAATTCAAAAGTGAAATTTCTTAAAGAGACAGTACACTTTCATATAAAATGGCCAAAAATAACCTTATACCATTGACAACTAAAATTATAAACCCCATACATATTTAAAATCACCCTGGGAACCTTCTTAGGGTGTCTTGACAGTGCTATACTGCGATTTCCAGCCCACAATTCAAAAGTGAAATTTCTTAAAGAGACAGTACACTTTCATATAAAATGTTATAAACCCCATACATATTTAAAATCACCCTGGGGGGTGTCCTGAAAATGCTATACTGCGATTTCCAGCCCCCAATTCAAAAGTTACGTTCTTAAAGAGACAGTACACTTTCATATAAAATGGCCAAAAATAACCTTTTACCATTGCCCACTACAATTATAAACCCCATACATATTTAAAATCACCCTGGGAACCTTCTTAGGGTTTCTTGACAGTGCTATACTGCGATTTCCAGCCCCCAATTCAAAAGTGAAATTTCTTAAAGAGACAGTACACTTTCATATAAAATGGCCAAAAATAACCTTATACCATTGCCCACTACAATTATAAACCCCATACATATTTAAAATCACCCTGGGAACCTTCTTAGGATGTCTTGACAGTGCTATACTGCAATTTCCAGCCCCCAATTCAAAAGTGAAATTTCTTAAAGAGACAGTACACTTTCATATAAAATGGCCAAAAATAACCTTATACCATAGCCCACTACAATTATAAACCCCATACATATTTAAAATCACCCTGGGAACCTTCTTAGGGTGTCTTGACAGTGCTATACTGCAATTTCCAGCCCCCAATTCAAAAGTGAAATTTCTTAAAGAGACAGTACACTTTCATATAAAATGGCCAAAAATAACCTTATACCATTGCCCACTACAATTATAAACCCCATACATATTTAAAATCACCCTGGGAACCTCCCCAGGATGTCCTGTAAATGCTATACTGCGATTTCCAGCCCCCAATTCAAAATTAAAGTTTCTTAAAGAGACAGTACACTTTCATATAAAATGGCCAAAAATAACCTTATACCATTGCCCACTACAATTATAAACCCCATACATATTTAAAATCACCCTGGGAACCTTCTTAGGGTGTCTTGACAGTGCTATACTGCAATTTCCAGCCCCCAATTCAAAAGTTAAGTTTCTTAAAGAGACAGTACACTTTCATATAAAATGGCCAAAAATAACCTTATACCATTGCCCACTACAATTATAAACCCCATACATATTTAAAATCACCCTGGAAACCTTCTTAGGGTGTCTTGACAGTGCTATACTGCGATTTCCAGCCCCCAATTCAAAAGTTAAGCTTCTTAAAGAGACAGTACACTTTCATATAAAATGGCCAAAAATAACCTTATACCATTGCCCCTACAATTTTAAACCCCATACAAATTTTAAATCACTCTGGGAACCTTCTTATGGTTTCTTGACAGTGCTATACTGCGATTTCCAGCCCACAATTCAAAAGTGAAATTTCTTAAAGAGACAGTACACTTTCATATAAAATGGCCAAAAATAACCTTATACCATTGACAACTACAATTATAAACCCCATACATATTTAAAATCACCCTGGGAATCTCCCCAGTGTGTCCTGAAAATGCTGTACTGCGATTTCCAGCCCCCAATTCAAAAGTGAAATTTCTTAAAGAGACAGTACACTTTCATATAAAATGGCCAAAAATAACCTTATACCATTGCCCACTACAATTATAAACCCAATACATATTTAAAATCACCCTGGGAACCTTCTTAGGGTGTCTTGACAGTGCTATACTGCGATTTCCAGCCCCCAATTCAAAAGTTAAGCTTCTTAAAGAGACAGTACACTTTCATATAAAATGGCCAAAAATAAACCTTATACCATTGCCCACTACAATTATAAACCCCATAAATATTTAAAATCACCCTGGGAACCTTCCCAGGGTGTCCTGTAAATGCTATAGTGCGATTTCCAGCCCCCAATTCAAAAGTGAAGTTTCTTAAAGAGACAGTACACTTTCATATAAAATGGCCAAAAATAACCTTATACCATTGCCCACTACAATTATAAACCCCATACATATTTAAAATCACCCTGGGAACCTTCTTAGGGTGTCTTGACAGTGCTATACTGCGATTTCCAGCCCCCAATTTAAAAGGTAAGTTTCTTAAAGAGACAGTACACTTTCATATAAAATGGCCAAAAATAACCTTATACCATTGCCTACTACAATTATAAACCCCATACATATTTAAAATCACCCTGGGAACCTTCTTAGGATGTCTTGACAGTGCTATACTGCGATTTCCAGCCCACAATTCAAAAGTGAAATTTCTTAAAGAGACAGTACACTTTCATATAAAATGGCCAAAAATAACCTTATACCATTGCCCACTACAATTATAAACCCCATACATATTTAAAATCACCCTGGGAACCTTCTTAGGGTGTCTTGACAGTGCTATACTGCAATTTCCAGCCCCCAATTCAAAAGTGAAATTTCTTAAAGAGACAGTACACTTTCATATAAAATGGCCAAAAATAACCTTATACCATTGCCCACTACAATTATAAACCCCATACATATTTAAAATCACCCTGGGAACCTCCCCAGGATGTCCTGTAAATGCTATACTGCGATTTCCAGCCCCCAATTCAAAATTAAAGTTTCTTAAAGAGACAGTACACTTTCATATAAAATGGCCAAAAATAACCTTATACCATTGCCCACTACAATTATAAACCCCATACATATTTAAAATCACCCTGGGAACCTTCTTAGGGTGTCTTGACAGTGCTATACTGCAATTTCCAGCCCCCAATTCAAAAGTTAAGTTTCTTAAAGAGACAGTACACTTTCATATAAAATGGCCAAAAATAACCTTATACCATTGCCCACTACAATTATAAACCCCATACATATTTAAAATCACCCTGGAAACATTCTTAGGGTGTCTTGACAGTGCTATACTGCGATTTCCAGCCCCCAATTCAAAAGTTAAGCTTCTTAAAGAGACAGTACACTTTCATATAAAATGGCCAAAAATAACCTTATACCATTGCCCCTACAATTTTAAACCCCATACAAATTTTAAATCACCCTGGGAACCTTCTTATGGTTTCTTGACAGTGCTATACTGCGATTTCCAGCCCACAATTCAAAAGTGAAATTTCTTAAAGAGACAGTACACTTTCATATAAAATGGCCAAAAATAACCTTATACCATTGACAACTACAATTATAAACCCCATACATATTTAAAATCACCCTGGGAATCTCCCCAGTGTGTCCTGAAAATGCTGTACTGCGATTTCCAGCCCCCAATTCAAAAGTGAAATTTCTTAAAGAGACAGTACACTTTCATATAAAATGGCCAAAAATAACCTTATACCATTGCCCACTACAATTATAAACCCCATACATATTTAAAATCACCCTGGGAACCTTCTTAGGGTGTCTTGACAGTGCTATACTGCGATTTCCAGCCCCCAATTCAAAAGTTAAGCTTCTTAAAGAGACAGTACACTTTCATATAAAATGGCCAAAAATAAACCTTATACCATTGCCCACTACAATTATAAACCCCATACATATTTAAAATCACCCTGGGAACCTTCCCAGGGTGTCCTGTAAATGCTATACTGCGATTTCCAGCCCCCAATTCAAAAGTGAAGTTTCTTAAAGAGACAGTACACTTTCATATAAAATGGCCAAAAATAACCTTATACCATTGCCCACTACAATTATAAACCCCATACATATTTAAAATCACCCTGGGAACCTTCTTAGGGTGTCTTGACAGTGCTATACTGCGATTTCCAGCCCCCAATTTAAAAGGTAAGTTTCTTAAAGAGACAGTACACTTTCATATAAAATGGCCAAAAATAACCTTATACCATTGCCTACTACAATTATAAACCCCATACATATTTAAAGTCACCCTGGGAACCTTCTTAGGATGTCTTGACAGTGCTATACTGCGATTTCCAGCCCACAATTCAAAAGTGAAATTTCTTAAAGAGACAGTACACTTTCATATAAAATGGCCAAAAATAACCTTATACCATTGACAACTAAAATTATAAACCCCATACATATTTAAAATCACCCTGGGAACCTTCTTAGGGTGTCTTGACAGTGCTATACTGCGATTTCCAGCCCACAATTCAAAAGTGAAATTTCTTAAAGAGACAGTACACTTTCATATAAAATGTTATAAACCCCATACATATTTAAAATCACCCTGGGGGGTGTCCTGAAAATGCTATACTGCGATTTCCAGCCCCCAATTCAAAAGTTACGTTCTTAAAGAGACAGTACACTTTCATATAAAATGGCCAAAAATAACCTTTTACCATTGCCCACTACAATTATAAACCCCATACATATTTAAAATCACCCTGGGAACCTTCTTAGGGTTTCTTGACAGTGCTATACTGCGATTTCCAGCCCCCAATTCAAAAGTGAAATTTCTTAAAGAGACAGTACACTTTCATATAAAATGGCCAAAAATAACCTTATACCATTGCCCACTACAATTATAAACCCCATACATATTTAAAATCACCCTGGGAACCTTCTTAGGATGTCTTGACAGTGCTATACTGCAATTTCCAGCCCCCAATTCAAAAGTGAAATTTCTTAAAGAGACAGTACACTTTCATATAAAATGGCCAAAAATAACCTTATACCATAGCCCACTACAATTATAAACCCCATACATATTTAAAATCACCCTGGGAACCTTCTTAGGGTGTCTTGACAGTGCTATACTGCAATTTCCAGCCCCCAATTCAAAAGTGAAATTTCTTAAAGAGACAGTACACTTTCATATAAAATGGCCAAAAATAACCTTATACCATTGCCCACTACAATTATAAACCCCATACATATTTAAAATCACCCTGGGAACCTCCCCAGGATGTCCTGTAAATGCTATACTGCGATTTCCAGCCCCCAATTCAAAATTAAAGTTTCTTAAAGAGACAGTACACTTTCATATAAAATGGCCAAAAATAACCTTATACCATTGCCCACTACAATTATAAACCCCATACATATTTAAAATCACCCTGGGAACCTTCTTAGGGTGTCTTGACAGTGCTATACTGCAATTTCCAGCCCCCAATTCAAAAGTTAAGTTTCTTAAAGAGACAGTACACTTTCATATAAAATGGCCAAAAATAACCTTATACCATTGCCCACTACAATTATAAACCCCATACATATTTAAAATCACCCTGGAAACCTTCTTAGGGTGTCTTGACAGTGCTATACTGCGATTTCCAGCCCCCAATTCAAAAGTTAAGCTTCTTAAAGAGACAGTACACTTTCATATAAAATGGCCAAAAATAACCTTATACCATTGCCCCTACAATTTTAAACCCCATACAAATTTTAAATCACTCTGGGAACCTTCTTATGGTTTCTTGACAGTGCTATACTGCGATTTCCAGCCCACAATTCAAAAGTGAAATTTCTTAAAGAGACAGTACACTTTCATATAAAATGGCCAAAAATAACCTTATACCATTGACAACTACAATTATAAACCCCATACATATTTAAAATCACCCTGGGAATCTCCCCAGTGTGTCCTGAAAATGCTGTACTGCGATTTCCAGCCCCCAATTCAAAAGTGAAATTTCTTAAAGAGACAGTACACTTTCATATAAAATGGCCAAAAATAACCTTATACCATTGCCCACTACAATTATAAACCCCATACATATTTAAAATCACCCTGGGAACCTCCCCAGGATGTCCTGTAAATGCTATACTGCGATTTCCAGCCCCCAATTCAAAATTAAAGTTTCTTAAAGAGACAGTACACTTTCATATAAAATGGCCAAAAATAACCTTATACCATTGCCCACTACAATTATAAACCCCATACATATTTAAAATCACCCTGGGAACCTTCTTAGGGTGTCTTGACAGTGCTATACTGCAATTTCCAGCCCCCAATTCAAAAGTTAAGTTTCTTAAAGAGACAGTACACTTTCATATAAAATGGCCAAAAATAACCTTATACCATTGCCCACTACAATTATAAACCCCATACATATTTAAAATCACCCTGGAAACATTCTTAGGGTGTCTTGACAGTGCTATACTGCGATTTCCAGCCCCCAATTCAAAAGTTAAGCTTCTTAAAGAGACAGTACACTTTCATATAAAATGGCCAAAAATAACCTTATACCATTGCCCCTACAATTTTAAACCCCATACAAATTTTAAATCACCCTGGGAACCTTCTTATGGTTTCTTGACAGTGCTATACTGCGATTTCCAGCCCACAATTCAAAAGTGAAATTTCTTAAAGAGACAGTACACTTTCATATAAAATGGCCAAAAATAACCTTATACCATTGACAACTACAATTATAAACCCCATACATATTTAAAATCACCCTGGGAATCTCCCCAGTGTGTCCTGAAAATGCTGTACTGCGATTTCCAGCCCCCAATTCAAAAGTGAAATTTCTTAAAGAGACAGTACACTTTCATATAAAATGGCCAAAAATAACCTTATACCATTGCCCACTACAATTATAAACCCCATACATATTTAAAATCACCCTGGGAACCTTCTTAGGGTGTCTTGACAGTGCTATACTGCGATTTCCAGCCCCCAATTCAAAAGTGAAATTTCTTAAAGAGACAGTACACTTTCATATAAAATGGCCAAAAATAACCTTATACCATTGCCCACTACAATTATAAACCCCATACATATTTAAAATCACCCTGGGAACCTTCTTAGGGTGTCTTGACAGTGCTATACTGCGATTTCCAGCCCCCAATTCAAAAGTTAAGCTTCTTAAAGAGACAGTACACTTTCATATAAAATGGCCAAAAATAAACCTTATACCATTGCCCACTACAATTATAAACCCCATACATATTTAAAATCACCCTGGGAACCTTCCCAGGGTGTCCTGTAAATGCTATACTGCGATTTCCAGCCCCCAATTCAAAAGTGAAGTTTCTTAAAGAGACAGTACACTTTCATATAAAATGGCCAAAAATAACCTTATACCATTGCCCACTACAATTATAAACCCCATACATATTTAAAATCACCCTGGGAACCTTCTTAGGGTGTCTTGACAGTGCTATACTGCGATTTCCAGCCCCCAATTTAAAAGGTAAGTTTCTTAAAGAGACAGTACACTTTCATATAAAATGGCCAAAAATAACCTTATACCATTGCCTACTACAATTATAAACCCCATACATATTTAAAGTCACCCTGGGAACCTTCTTAGGATGTCTTGACAGTGCTATACTGCGATTTCCAGCCCACAATTCAAAAGTGAAATTTCTTAAAGAGACAGTACACTTTCATATAAAATGGCCAAAAATAACCTTATACCATTGACAACTAAAATTATAAACCCCATACATATTTAAAATCACCCTGGGAACCTTCTTAGGGTGTCTTGACAGTGCTATACTGCGATTTCCAGCCCACAATTCAAAAGTGAAATTTCTTAAAGAGACAGTACACTTTCATATAAAATGTTATAAACCCCATACATATTTAAAATCACCCTGGGGGGTGTCCTGAAAATGCTATACTGCGATTTCCAGCCCCCAATTCAAAAGTTACGTTCTTAAAGAGACAGTACACTTTCATATAAAATGGCCAAAAATAACCTTTTACCATTGCCCACTACAATTATAAACCCCATACATATTTAAAATCACCCTGGGAACCTTCTTAGGGTTTCTTGACAGTGCTATACTGCGATTTCCAGCCCCCAATTCAAAAGTGAAATTTCTTAAAGAGACAGTACACTTTCATATAAAATGGCCAAAAATAACCTTATACCATTGCCCACTACAATTATAAACCCCATACATATTTAAAATCACCCTGGGAACCTTCTTAGGATGTCTTGACAGTGCTATACTGCAATTTCCAGCCCCCAATTCAAAAGTGAAATTTCTTAAAGAGACAGTACACTTTCATATAAAATGGCCAAAAATAACCTTATACCATAGCCCACTACAATTATAAACCCCATACATATTTAAAATCACCCTGGGAACCTTCTTAGGGTGTCTTGACAGTGCTATACTGCAATTTCCAGCCCCCAATTCAAAAGTGAAATTTCTTAAAGAGACAGTACACTTTCATATAAAATGGCCAAAAATAACCTTATACCATTGCCCACTACAATTATAAACCCCATACATATTTAAAATCACCCTGGGAACCTCCCCAGGATGTCCTGTAAATGCTATACTGCGATTTCCAGCCCCCAATTCAAAATTAAAGTTTCTTAAAGAGACAGTACACTTTCATATAAAATGGCCAAAAATAACCTTATACCATTGCCCACTACAATTATAAACCCCATACATATTTAAAATCACCCTGGGAACCTTCTTAGGGTGTCTTGACAGTGCTATACTGCAATTTCCAGCCCCCAATTCAAAAGTTAAGTTTCTTAAAGAGACAGTACACTTTCATATAAAATGGCCAAAAATAACCTTATACCATTGCCCACTACAATTATAAACCCCATACATATTTAAAATCACCCTGGAAACCTTCTTAGGGTGTCTTGACAGTGCTATACTGCGATTTCCAGCCCCCAATTCAAAAGTTAAGCTTCTTAAAGAGACAGTACACTTTCATATAAAATGGCCAAAAATAACCTTATACCATTGCCCCTACAATTTTAAACCCCATACAAATTTTAAATCACTCTGGGAACCTTCTTATGGTTTCTTGACAGTGCTATACTGCGATTTCCAGCCCACAATTCAAAAGTGAAATTTCTTAAAGAGACAGTACACTTTCATATAAAATGGCCAAAAATAACCTTATACCATTGACAACTACAATTATAAACCCCATACATATTTAAAATCACCCTGGGAATCTCCCCAGTGTGTCCTGAAAATGCTGTACTGCGATTTCCAGCCCCCAATTCAAAAGTGAAATTTCTTAAAGAGACAGTACACTTTCATATAAAATGGCCAAAAATAACCTTATACCATTGCCCACTACAATTATAAACCCAATACATATTTAAAATCACCCTGGGAACCTTCTTAGGGTGTCTTGACAGTGCTATACTGCGATTTCCAGCCCCCAATTCAAAAGTTAAGCTTCTTAAAGAGACAGTACACTTTCATATAAAATGGCCAAAAATAAACCTTATACCATTGCCCACTACAATTATAAACCCCATAAATATTTAAAATCACCCTGGGAACCTTCCCAGGGTGTCCTGTAAATGCTATAGTGCGATTTCCAGCCCCCAATTCAAAAGTGAAGTTTCTTAAAGAGACAGTACACTTTCATATAAAATGGCCAAAAATAACCTTATACCATTGCCCACTACAATTATAAACCCCATACATATTTAAAATCACCCTGGGAACCTTCTTAGGGTGTCTTGACAGTGCTATACTGCGATTTCCAGCCCCCAATTTAAAAGGTAAGTTTCTTAAAGAGACAGTACACTTTCATATAAAATGGCCAAAAATAACCTTATACCATTGCCTACTACAATTATAAACCCCATACATATTTAAAATCACCCTGGGAACCTTCTTAGGATGTCTTGACAGTGCTATACTGCGATTTCCAGCCCACAATTCAAAAGTGAAATTTCTTAAAGAGACAGTACACTTTCATATAAAATGGCCAAAAATAACCTTATACCATTGCCCACTACAATTATAAACCCCATACATATTTAAAATCACCCTGGGAACCTTCTTAGGGTGTCTTGACAGTGCTATACTGCAATTTCCAGCCCCCAATTGAAAAGTGAAATTTCTTAAAGAGACAGTACACTTTCATATAAAATGGCCAAAAATAACCTTATACCATTGCCCACTACAATTATAAACCCCATACATATTTAAAATCACCCTGGGAACCTCCCCAGGATGTCCTGTAAATGCTATACTGCGATTTCCAGCCCCCAATTCAAAATTAAAGTTTCTTAAAGAGACAGTACACTTTCATATAAAATGGCCAAAAATAACCTTATACCATTGCCCACTACAATTATAAACCCCATACATATTTAAAATCACCCTGGGAACCTTCTTAGGGTGTCTTGACAGTGCTATACTGCAATTTCCAGCCCCCAATTCAAAAGTTAAGTTTCTTAAAGAGACAGTACACTTTCATATAAAATGGCCAAAAATAACCTTATACCATTGCCCACTACAATTATAAACCCCATACATATTTAAAATCACCCTGGAAACATTCTTAGGGTGTCTTGACAGTGCTATACTGCGATTTCCAGCCCCCAATTCAAAAGTTAAGCTTCTTAAAGAGACAGTACACTTTCATATAAAATGGCCAAAAATAACCTTATACCATTGCCCCTACAATTTTAAACCCCATACAAATTTTAAATCACCCTGGGAACCTTCTTATGGTTTCTTGACAGTGCTATACTGCGATTTCCAGCCCACAATTCAAAAGTGAAATTTCTTAAAGAGACAGTACACTTTCATATAAAATGGCCAAAAATAACCTTATACCATTGACAACTACAATTATAAACCCCATACATATTTAAAATCACCCTGGGAATCTCCCCAGTGTGTCCTGAAAATGCTGTACTGCGATTTCCAGCCCCCAATTCAAAAGTGAAATTTCTTAAAGAGACAGTACACTTTCATATAAAATGGCCAAAAATAACCTTATACCATTGCCCACTACAATTATAAACCCCATACATATTTAAAATCACCCTGGGAACCTTCTTAGGGTGTCTTGACAGTGCTATACTGCGATTTCCAGCCCCCAATTCAAAAGTGAAATTTCTTAAAGAGACAGTACACTTTCATATAAAATGGCCAAAAATAACCTTATACCATTGCCCACTACAATTATAAACCCCATACATATTTAAAATCACCCTGGGAACCTTCTTAGGGTGTCTTGACAGTGCTATACTGCGATTTCCAGCCCCCAATTCAAAAGTTAAGCTTCTTAAAGAGACAGTACACTTTCATATAAAATGGCCAAAAATAAACCTTATACCATTGCCCACTACAATTATAAACCCCATACATATTTAAAATCACCCTGGGAACCTTCCCAGGGTGTCCTGTAAATGCTATACTGCGATTTCCAGCCCCCAATTCAAAAGTGAAGTTTCTTAAAGAGACAGTACACTTTCATATAAAATGGCCAAAAATAACCTTATACCATTGCCCACTACAATTATAAACCCCATACATATTTAAAATTACCCTGGGAACCTTCTTAGGGTATCTTGACAGTGCTATACTGCGATTTCCAGCCCCCAATTCAAAAGTGAAGTTTCTTAAAGAGACAGTACACTTTCATATAAAATGGCCAAAAATATCCTTATACCATTGCCCACTACAATTATAAACCCCATACATATTTAAAATCACCCTGGGAACCTCCCCAGGGTGTCCTGAAAATGCTATACTGCGATTTCCAGCCCCCAATTCAAAAGTGAAATTTCTTAAAGAGACAGTACACTTTCATATAAAATGGCCAAAAATTACCTTATATCATTGCCCACTACAACTATAAACCCCATACATATTTAAAATCACCCTGGGAACCTCCCCAGGGTGTCCTGAAAATGCTATAGTGCGATTTCCAGCCCCCAATTCAAAAGTGAAGTTTCTTAAAGAGACAGTACACTTTCATATAAAATGGCCAAAAATAACCTTATACCATTGCCCACTACAATTATAAACCCCATACATATTTAAAATCACCCTGGGAACCTTCTTAGGGTGTCTTGACAGTGCTATACTGCGATTTCCAGCCCCCAATTTAAAAGGTAAGTTTCTTAAAGAGACAGTACACTTTCATATAAAATGGCCAAAAATAACCTTATACCATTGCCTACTACAATTATAAACCCCATACATATTTAAAATCACCCTGGGAACCTTCTTAGGATGTCTAAATTATATTCAATTTGCAACCTGCTGGAGGTCAGTATAGAAGGACTAATAGAACAAGTCCCACACACTGCTAGAAGCCCAAATATTTTTTCAGAGCTAAATGAAGAAAAAAATTATTTTTAATTTGCAACCTGATGGAGGTCAGTATAGATGGACTAATAGACCAAGTCCCACACACTGCTAGAAGCCCAAATATTTTTTCCGAGCTAGATGCAGAAAAAAATTATTTTTAATTTGCAACCTGATGGAGGTCAGTATAGATGGACTAATAGACCAAGTCCCACACACTGCTAGAAGCCCAAATATGTTTTCAGAGCTAGATGCAGAAAAAAATTATTTTTAATTTGCAACCTGATGGAGGTCAGTATAGATGGACTAATAGACCAAGTCCCACACACCGCTAGAAGCCCAAATATTTTTTCAGAGCTAGATGCAGAAAAAAATTATATTCAATTTGCAACCTGCTGGACGTCAGTATAGAAGGACTAATAGAACAAGTCCCACACACTGCTAGAAGCCCAAATATTTTTTCAGAGCTAAATGAAGAAAAAAATTATTTTTAATTTGCAACCTGATGGAGGTCAGTATAGATGGACTAATAGACCAAGTCCCACACACTGCTAGAAGCCCAAATATTTTTTCAGAGCTAGATGCAGAAAAAAATTATTTTTAATTTGCAACCTGATGGAGGTCAGTATAGATGGACTAATAGACCAAGTCCCACACACCGCTAGAAGCCCAAATATTTTTTCAGAGCTAGATGCAGAAAATTTTTTTATTCAATTTGCAACCTGATGGAGGTCAGTATAGATGGACTAATAGACCAAGTCCCACACACTGCTAGAAGCCCAAATATTTTTTCAGAGCTAGATGCAGAAAAAAAATATTTTTAATTTGCAACCTGATGGAGGTCAGTATAGATGGACTAATAGAACAAGTCCCACACGCTGCTAGAAGCCCAAATATTTTTTCAGAGATAAATGAAGAAAAAAATTATTTTTAATTTGCAACCTGATGGAGGTCAGTATAGATGGACTAATAGACCAAGTCCCACACACTGCTAGAAGCCCAAATATTTTTTCAGAGCTAGATGCAGAAAAAAATTATTTTTAATTTGCAACCTGATGGAGGTCAGTATAGATGGACTAATAGAACAAGTCCCACACGCTGCTAGAAGCCCAAATATTTTTTCAGAGATAAATGAAGAAAAAAATTATTTTTAATTTGCAACCTGATGGAGGTCAGTATAGATGGACTAATAGACCAAGTCCCACACACTGCTAGAAGCCCAAATATTTTTTCAGAGCTAGATGCAGAAAAAAATTATTTTTAATTTGCAACCTGATGGAGGTCAGTATAGATGGACTAATAGACCAAGTCCCACACACCGCTAGAAGCCCAAATATTTTTTCAGAGCTAGATGCAGAAAAAAATTATATTCAATTTGCAACCTGCTGGAGGTCAGTATAGAAGGACTAATAGAACAAGTCCCACACACTGCTAGAAGCCCAAATATTTTTTCAGAGCTAGATGCAGAAAAAAATTATTTTTAATTTGCAACCTGATGGAGGTCAGTATAGATGGACTAATAGACCAAGTCCCACACACCGCTAGAAGCCCAAATATTTTTTCAGAGCTAGATGCAGAAAAAAATTATTTTTAATTTGCAACCTGATGGAGGTCAGTATAGATGGACTAATAGAACAAGTCCCACACGCTGCTAGAAGCCCAAATATTTTTTCAGAGATAAATGAAGAAAAAAATTATTTTTAATTTGCAACCTGATGGAGGTCAGTATAGATGGACTAATAGAATGATGCTATGCCCAAAAGATTTTACTTCACTAGGTGCAGTAAAAAAATTGGTATTCTATACACAGGTGGTATATCTTGCAACACAGATAGGCTACTCCACTGACTAACACACTCTGCAATAGGCCAAAAAGGATTAGCTTTGCTAGATTCAGCCAAATGCTGTGAAAAAAACTTGCACAGCACTGGCACAGACCTGCCTGGCAAAAACTGATAGGAACTGATGTAACCTAGTCCTGAAAAGGACTCCAATTACAATTAGTCTTTACTCCCACAATCTATCTATTTAAGAGCACAGACCTGCCTGATAAAAGTCGTAGGAAATGCTGTAACCTAGTCCTTAAAAGGACTGCAATCACAACTATTCCCTACTCCCAAGCTATCTGTATATTTGTGCGAAAATTGGCTTGAAATTAACAAGGTATAGCGCACACAGCAACAGCGGTGCCGTCTAACACGCAGCTGCAGCAGTGAGAAAATGGTGGCGACGGGGAAAATGGCTTGGTCTTATAGGGCAAGGACATGTGACATACACTGCCAATCACACATGTCCTTGCTTGTGTGAAAAAAAGCACTTCGCTCCGTGTGTGCGCTGCTGATAGGCTGACAGATTGCACCTCCCCACTGCAAATGCGGGAAAGAGAAAAAAAAATGGAGATCTTCATTGTTCCTGCAGAGATCCATCCCCTGCCCCTCCCCCCGCCCCGCTGTACACTCAAACTGCGTATTAACATTAATTTTCATCATTACTGAGAAAAAATCCAGTTATGATTTTGGTGCACGAACAGTTATCGAACATAACCTCGAACAGCCGAATTTTTCTCAAATTGTTCGTGTTCGCCGACCGGCTCGAACACCGCCCAAAACAGCTCGAATTTGAGATTGGCGAACAGTTCGAGTAGAACAACGCTCATCTCTAGTAATGATGCTGTTGGCTTCCTAGATCCCTGATATGTTATTGGATGAATCTACCTTCTCTCCCTTCTGTGCTGCTGAATGTTCTCATATCGTCCCTACAAGACCAGGTCCAGTTTTAATGACCAAACTTCACTTTTATGATCGACAACATTAAATGTGCGGTGAGGCCAAGTGTGAATTTCTGTACAATAACAACAGAGTTTCCCTTTATCCTGATTTTTCAATTT
Source organism: Phyllobates terribilis (assembly GCF_046119375.1). Classification (NCBI taxonomy): domain Eukaryota; kingdom Metazoa; phylum Chordata; class Amphibia; order Anura; family Dendrobatidae; genus Phyllobates; species Phyllobates terribilis. The sequence continues at coordinate 24,502 of NW_027364218.1, read as the reverse complement.
CTTTTAAAACCGACTAACTTCATACAGGATCGCGATTAACTATGCAAAAAACATTACTCCTGTGCCATGATATACAGGTGCTTCTCAATATATTAGAATATCATCAAAAAGTTAATTTATTTCAGTTCTTCAAAAAAGTGAAACTCACATATTATATACAGTCAAACACAGTGATCTATTTCAAGTGTTTATTTCTGTTAATATTGATGATTATGGCTTACAGCCAATGAAAACACAAAAGTCATTATCTCAGTAAATTAGAATACTTAATAAGACCAGCTTGAAAAATGTTTTTAAAATCCGAAATGATGTCCTACCGAAATGTATGTTTAGTAAATGCACTCAATACTTGGTCGGGCTCCTCGTGCATCAATTACTGCATCAATGCGGCGTGGCATGGAGGCGATCAGCCTGTGGCACTGCTGAGGTGTTATGGAAGCCCAGGTTGCTTTGATAACAGCTTTCACCTCGTCTGCATTGTTGGGTCTGGTGTCTCTCATCCTCCTCTTGACAATACCCCATAGATTCTCTATTGGGTTAAGGTCAGGCGAGTTGCTGGCCAATCAAGCACATTGATACTGTTGTTTTTAAACCAGGTATTGGTACTTTTGGCAGTGTGGACAGGTGCCAAGTCCTGCTGGAGAATGAAATTTCCATCTCCAAAAAACTTGTCGGCAGAGGGAAGCATAAAGTGCTGTAAAATGTCCTGGTAGACGGCAGGATCAAAAATAGTTCACTAAGTACCCTATATTTATTATGCAACTTTGCTTTACATTTATATATAATGATGGTAGGGTATGAGAGAGATATTTTTTGTCTTTTGTAGGTTTTGCTTCTTTTTGCTAGTGTGAACATGCTCCTATTTCTTGCATGTCTACCATCTTAGACCTCAGTTCACATTGCTTGGTTTTTTGTCTTGTTTGCATTCTGTGCAATTTAAGGGTGTGGCATCCCCTTTGTTGAGCTGATTAGTATATATGTAGCTTACCACGGGCCTAGGTGGTCTGGAGTTGGGACCCGGTCCTATTTGTCTACCCTTTTATATGCATTACTTCAACTTTGATATACAGTAAGGTTTTTAATATAGACAGTATAGGTACCGTCCCAATTTAGGGTCACCTTGCCGCTGGTGGGACGGCTTGTATACTTTTTTTGATCAAAAATAGTTCACTAAGTACCCTATATTTATTATGCAACTTTGCTTTACATTTATATATAATGATGGTAGGGTATGAGAGAGAGATATATTTTTTGTCTTTTGTAGTTTTCGTTCTGTATGATAGTTTGATTGTGGTGGGATCGGCCGGCCTCACTTATGTGAATCTGTAACTCCCTGATAGTCTTTAAAAGAAGGTCTCCATTACCTCTTCCCAATGCCCGAGGTCTAAATATAAGACTCCTCAGCTCTGAACTATTATAAAAAGTTCATTTAAAATGTCTAATATTTCTTCTTGAAACTCATCTGATCTGAAAATATTGGCACTTAGCGATAATTTCGATTGCCAAGAACCGCATGCTCTAATTACCCCCGAGAGGTTTCACCACTATTTACTCATTTTTTTTTATAAAGAAGACTGTTCAGCTTGATTTCTTCAGTAGATGTGTTATGGTCTATAGTCACAGTTTTGCCCATCACCCTTTTAACTTCTTTAAAGGAAATCTCTCATCCCCTGGGAGATGTGAGACCTCTAATATGGGCATACATGTTATAGAAAAGTAAATCTATACATACCTGTATGGCCCATAGTAGAGGTCTGCTTGCAGTGAAATGGAGTTTTATAAAATCTGTCTTCACATGCTTGGCATCCCCCGGACACCAAGAAATCCCCACCTATCTCTTTAGTTAGCCCAGAAATCCCCGCCTATCTCTTTAGTTAGCCCAGAAATCCCCGCCCATCTGCTTATGTAGCATGTCCCCCCCCCCCCCCCCTCCCCTGCACATGAGCGTTGCGACTGCGGAGCAGTGCAGAGACAAACGGCCCGGGAGGAAACAAAGCTCTCCTGATGTGAGCGTCGCATTGCGCATGCGCGGTAAATGAGTTAGACCAGTGCACGTAACAGGTCCCTGTGATGTGCAGGGGAGGTGGGGAACATGCTAAATAAGCAGATAGGTGGGGACTTCTTGGCGTCCGGGGGACGCCAAGCATGTGATAACGGATTTTATAAAACTCCATTTCACTGCAAGCAGACCTCTACTATGGGCCATACAGGCATGTATAGATCTACTTTTCTATAACCTGTATGCCCATATTATAGGTCTCAAATCTCCCAGGGGGTGGCAGATTCTCTTTAACCCCTCTACATGGATCTGGACTTACACAGAGGCCCGTAGGCTTGGGCTACTGTGTTACCTGCTGTTCTGTGGTGTGAGATGGGAAGAAGAATAATCAGGTATTCGGGTCAGAACCAGGAGGACAGAGAAAATACAAAATCAGAAGAAACGAGTAGTCAGTGAACGGGCCGAGGTCACAACAGGAAACAAATCCACAAACCGGGAGCTGAGCACAGAGGACTGAACCAGAGGAGAACAAGGCTGTATCTGGCAGCTTCCGGCAATATGCTTCCAGCTTTAGTAGGGTGTGGTGCTTTCCAATTCTCTGAAGGAGGGAGCTGATTACTCCAGCTGGACAGCACACACACCCATACTGCCAGACTGGATGATACTACTGGTCCCAGCAACCCTAATCTTAATGGCTGGACAGAGCCTGCGCCGCCAGAGCTTCTGGTTCTGACGTCTCCTCCATCACCAGCGCCGCCTGCAGAATGAATAAAGCTCCTGGTGACAGAATTAGACGTTGCAGGAGCAGATCCCAGAGAAAATGGGACACACCATTTGCAGAAACCTTGATATGACAAAATGAAAGAAAACCAGAGCAGTAGAAATCCCCATAAAGTGACTCCATCTTGGAAATTATAACCTTCAGGGAATTAATCTATAGGAGTAGGGACTATTTTGACTCCACAGGCACTTTCCCTAAATTAGCACGCAGTGGATGTTGGAGAGTGAAAATTGCAAAAATGCCATTTTATTACCCAACGCACAGTGCCCAGATAAATTAAGTGGGTTCTTCTCACTATAGTAATGCCAAATACATGAATGCTAAATGTGGTTTGGGCACAGTCTTTTAGACTGAACTGTAATTGACTTGGTGAATAATTTTTTTTTTTACGTAGCTTGCCATTTTTACAGACACTTTAAGTAAAAATGTTAAAAAAATGTAAGAATATTTTATTCAAAAATAATACTTAATTTTATTCTTGGCAGATGACTGTACCAGGAGATCAGAAGGACAACTGACATCTTCAATTTTTAAATCAGATGATCTTGAGATCCCACAGGATACAATTGAAATGAATGTCATTACTCCAGATATACCATCATCCCTTCACAGCAAAGATTTGTCATCTGATCCTTTGAAACAGATCCTGTCTTCTGATTCATTACCGACTACTAAGGAAAATCATAGTCACAAAATAAGCATTAAAAACAAACTGCTCCTAAAGCAAAGAAGCCATTTTCACGTTCAGAATATAGAAATACTCTTCTTAAACAAGAAAAAATTTGCAGATCAGATCTTGCGAGGCAGAGAACCCACACAGGGGAGAAGCCTTTTCCTGTTCAGAATGTGGGAATGGTTTTAACTACAAATCAGAGCTTGTTATACATCAGAGAATCCACACAGGGAGACGCCTTATTTATGTTCAGAATGTGGGAAATGTTTTAACCATAAATCAGTTTTGATTAATCACCAGAGAACTCACACAGGGGAGAAGCCTTTTTCTTGTTCAGAATGTGGGAAATGTTTTAACCTAAAATCCGATTTAGTTATACACCAGAGAACTCACACAGGGGAGAAGCCATTTTCCTGTTCAGAATGTGGAAAATGTTTTAAACAGGAATCAGGGCTTTATAGACATCGGAGAACTCACACAGGGGAGAAGCCTTTTTCTTGTTCAGAATGTGGGAAATGTTTTAACTATAAATCGGTTATGGTTAATCATCAGAGAACCCACACAGGGGAGAAACCTTTCTCATGCTCAGAATGTGGGAAATGTTTTGTGAAGAAATTATCTATTTTGAGTCACCAAAGAAGTCACACAGAGGAGAAGCCTTTTTCATGTTCTTAATGTGGGAAATGTTTTACACAGAAATCAATTCTTAATAAACATCAGAGAAACAACAGAGGGGAAAAGCCCCTTTTCATGTTCAGAATTTTGGAAATGTTTTAATCGAAAATTGTATCTTCTTAAAGGGGTTACTAAGAAAAAAAACAAAATAAGTCAGCTCACCCATTGAGGAATCCAAAGCTCAGGAAACCAGCCGTGCCGCAGGAATACGAATCAAGAGCAGAAAAAAATCCAGCTTCAATGACTAAAGACCTTACTGTCTGAAACGTGTCTGCTAGAAAATATTCCCCCCTCTAGGGGTTGTGACATCCATGCTGTTATCTCAGGTTTTTTATATTTACTCAATAAAGCAATGTTTTTAGAGGATCATTGAAGCTGTATTTTCTTCTGATCTCGATTCTTAAAGGGGATGTCCTCTACTTGGACAATGCTTTGTCATTCCTCATGTTTGGCCTCGTTAAATGTGATGCCAGTGCTGATGGGGCTCAGGGCTCACATGGCGAAACAGCCTGACCTGAGCCCCGGGAACACAAGTGCTGACACCGATGGAACGGCACAAGTATGGGAGGTTTGTATAATTCTTATACTAATTTTTGTAATAAGTATATTGTTTATCCATTATGTATATATTCAGTGTGTTCATTAATAGAGATTTGAATCCTTAGTTATAGAAATATAGATTTATCAAAAGATCATAACAGGTCTACTTTTCAGTCATGCTCTTTGCGGTCAGAAGCATCTAACATTCTGAGATACAGTGGTGTAAAACAAAGTGTTTGCCCCGTCCTGATTTCTTATTCTTTTGCATATTTGTCTCACCTAAATGTTTCAGATCATCAGATTTAAATATTAGACAAAGATAACACAAGTAAGCACAAAAAGCCGTTTTTAAATGAAGGTATTTTATTATTAAGGGAAAAAGAAATCCAAAGCTCCAGGGCCCTGTGTGAAAAAGGCATCACTCATATACATACACACACACACACACACACACACACACACACACACACACCCCACTTAAAACCTAAATTAACTGTGGTTTATAACATCTTTGGGAACCTGAGTTAAAGTTCCCTAGCCACACTCAGGCCTGATTCCTGCCACACCTGTTCTCAATCAAGAAAATACTTTAATAGGACTTGCTTGACAAAGTGAGGTAGACCAAAAGATGCTCAAAAGCTAGACATCATGCCGCGATCCAAATAAATTCAAGAACAAATGAGAAAAAAGTAATTGAGATCGATCAATCTGGAAAAGGTTATAAAGCCATTTCTAAAGCTTTAGGACTCCAGCGAACCACAGTGAGAGCCATTATCCACAAATGGCAAAAGCATGGAACAGTGGTGAACCTTCCCAGGAGTGGCCGGCCGACAAAAATTACCCTAAGAGCGCAGCGGCCACTCATCCAAGAGGTCACAAAAGACCCCACAACAACATCCAAAGAATTGCAGGCCTCACTTGTCTCAGTTAAGGTCAGTGTTCAAGACTCCGCCATAAGAAAGAGACTAGGTAAAAATGGCCTGCATGGCAGAGTTCCAAGACTAAAACCATTGCTAAGCAATAAGAACATAAATGCTCTTCTCAGTTTTGTCAGAAAACATCTTGATGATCCCCCAAGACTTTTAGGAGAATACACTGTGGACTGACGAGACAAAAGTTTAACTTTTTGAAAGGTGAATATCCCATTACACTGGCGTAGAAGTAACACCGCATTTCAGAAAAGGAACATCATACCCGCAGTAAAATATGGTGGTGGTAGTGTGATGGTCTGGGGCTGTTTTGCTGCTTCAGGACCTGGAAGACTTGCTGTGGTAAATGGAACCATGAATTCTGCTGTCTACCAAAAAATCCTGAAGGAGAATGTCCGGCCATCTGTTCGTGACCTCAAGCTGAAGCGCATTTGGGTTATGCAACAGGACAATGATCCAAAACACACCAGCAAATCCACCTACCTCTGAATGGCTTAAGAAAAACAAAATTAAGATTTTGGAGTGGCCTAGTCAAAGTCCTGACTTTAATCTGATTTAGATGCTGTGGCATGACCTTAAATAGGCGGTTCATGCTCGGAAACCCTCCAATGTGGCTGAATTACAAAAATTTAGCAAAGATGAGTGGCCAAAATTCCTCCAGAGCGTTGTAAAAGACTCATTGCCAAACTGCAAACGCTTGATTCCAGTTGTTGCTGCGAAGGGTGGCTCAACCAGTTATTAGGTTTAGGGGGCTATCACTTTTACACACAGGGTCCTGTAGGTTTGGCTTTCTTTTTCCCTAAATAATAAAGACCTTCATTTAAAAACTGCATTTTGTGGTTACTTGTGTTATCTTTCTCTAACATTTAAATTTGTTTGGTGATCTGAAACATTTAAGTGACAAACATGCAAAAGAATAAGAAATCAGGAAGGGGAAACATTTTCACACCACTGTATGTGTAGAAGCCGTAACCGTATCTTTTGAAACACAGTATGCTTAGAATATTATCTATAGTCGGCAGCCAGTATTAGTGTTAGCTGCCTGTCATATCTGATTGTGTATATTTTGCATTGCCTGTATAAGCTTGATCGGAATGAATTAGAGTCAGACGACCTGCTGAGCATCTCACTTGTCTCCTAAACAAAATAAACAGATTTTTACTGCGGACTTCAGGATGATCTCCTATCTCACTTGGTAGAAAGTGAAATATTTCTGTCAATAATTATTTTTATTTTAGGGTCAAACATGTGGAATGTTTGTCCACTACTTGTACAACCCCTTTAAACATCAAAAATCCCATAGCGGGAGAAGTCATTCTCATACCAAGAGTGTGAAAAATGAAAAATTAATTACTGGAAAATCAAATTTTGTTGACCATCAAAAATGACTCCGATGGGGAGAAACTATATATGTTATTGACAAATTGTACAAAAACATATAACATAATTAACCCCTTAATGACCACCAATACGTCTTTACTGACCTGAGATATAAGAGACTAGCATCCTCTGACAGGTGACAATCCAGCTGTACACTATAGCTGACAACTTGCTGCATTGGCCACAATCCGTGTTGGAACCGACCATGGCCGTTTAACTCCTTAGATGCTGCTGTCAATAGTAACTACAGCAATTAGATGATTAAAGGGAAGGTGTCATAAAAAATGTAAACAATTAAAAAAATGTAAAGTATTAATGTTTTGATTTTTTTTTAAATATTATTTGTTTTTAATGAAGTAAAATATGAAAAATTTAACAAGGTTTGGTATTTCCACTTTTAAACACTGGGGGGAGCAGGTGCTGAAATTTGCCATGAAAACCTAGTGTACAACTGGCTCACATTACGACTGCAGTAAATGTGGGCTGGATCTGCTCTCATGTGTGTGATGTTGCTCCTCTCCTCCCTTTCTGGGTGTTTACAACAGGATAAGAGAGGATGAAGCTTAGGATCACAGTGTGGAGCCATTTTGTTGGTGACTGCCAGTGATACTGACAAGTACAGTGTCACCGAGGACGGCCGGCAGCACAGATTCTGTTAGTGCTGCTCTCTGTATCATAAGCTGCGGTTAGATACTGTCATGGTAGCCCTTCCAAGAATTTGGATTGAGATAATTGAGATTGAGAAAGAAAATAACATACAGCCAGTGTCTGAGTGTACAATTCTTGTCTCAGAACCCAAGCAACAAGTACTTTATTACACCCCCAGAAGACAGGGGTGGCTAACATTACCTAAGAAAGAAAGAAAGTATTTTAATTGGAAATAACAGTCGTCCTTGAAAGCAGCTCTGTCCAATTTACTATACTTTTAAAAACTAAGGAAAGCTTAACACCAAGACAGCTCTATATTTCATACAATACCGTGTTATCGCTTTTATGAGTAACACTTATAAGACTAATATTACATTATCAAAAATATATAGGTAGATTTAATTGTCTAACATAATAATCAAAGCAAAGTATAAATATTTACCATAACAATACGCGGAGTGTTACACACACTGAGATTATTCACAGCACATGATACACTACACATATCTAGATTCAGGGCTCAGTGTAGTGTATCACATGATGGGATTAGATACACCAGTCCGGAGCGCATCGCACACGATGACGGGATTAGATACACTGGTCTGGGGAGTATCGCACATTTTGTTGGTGACCGCCAGCGATACTGACAAGTACAGTGTCACTGAGGACTTCCGGCAGAGCTGATCCTGATAGATAGTGCTGCTCGCTGTATCATAAACTGGGGTTAGATATGTGGACTGTATCACATGCCCGATTAGATACGTTTAGAGTAACAAATGCTGCAATTAGATACAGTACTAAGTGTAGTGTATGACATTATGGGATTAGATATTGAGCTCAGCAGAGTGTATCACACAGGATGGAATTACATACACAGTTTCTAATGTATGGAGCAGGGTCACACCTTACACCACTGCTCCCTTAGAAGTGGACACAGCGGGGTCAGACATTACACCACTGCTCCCATAGAAGTGGATGGAGCGGGGTCAGACATTACACGACTGCTTCCATAGAAGTGGATGGAGAGGGGTCAGACATTACACCACTGCTTCCATAGAAGTGAACAGAGCGGGGTCAGACATTATACCACTGCTTCCATAGAAGTGGACAGAGCGGGGTCAGACATTACACCACTGCTCCCATAGAAGTGGACAGAGCGAGGTCAGACATTACACCACTGCTCCCATAGAAGTGGATGGAGCGGGGTCAGACATTATACCACTGCTTCCATAGAAGTGGATGGAGCGGGGGTCAGACATACCACTGCTTCCATAGAAGTGGACAGAGCAGGGTCAGGCAAAAAAACAAACCTGTTGTCCAAGTCTCAGGAATTCCACATATTCACAATGATCAGACGGAATCTACAGGACGGTGAGGAGTTTGTCTCCAAGCATACAACCACGTGGAGGTCTGCGGAACACAGAAAAGCCACAAAGGACCATCCATTGACGATTGGATCAATCCAGGAGAGGAAAAGCCATTCCATAGGTGAGAACTGGATTTTATTCTTGACTATTCTAAGAAAAGTAACATACAGTTTGTTTCTTCATAGTCATACAGATGCACAATTATGGTCTATTTGTATAGCCAGTGTGAAGCAGAGAATCTTAGTATTGATAAAAGGTTTCTCTCTGTAAAAAAGTTACAGAGAAACCTTCAAAATGTGATGTATATGGTCCGTGTGTACAATAATTTAGTCTTTGAAGAAACTGACACACAGAAAGCATGGATTATCATACAAGACATCAGTCATACTGACAAACAGGCGGACACACAAGAGACCAGTCATACTGAGACACAAGAGACCAGTCATACTGAGACACAAGAGACCAGTCATACTGAGACACAAGAGACCAGTCATACTGAGACACAAGAGACCTGTCATACTGAGACATAGGACACTGACGGGGATTACTCTGATTGTCCAAATTGTTTGATTTTGGCAGAACATATTGAATAATTGGAGGATCAAATTGCTACTCGGACAGAGTTATTGTCCAAATTACACCAAGACATGAAAAAGGTTTCTGTTCGTACAAGATCCAATAGTAAAAGTGAAGATAATGCCTCCACATCATTTGTACCTGACACACAAAGTCCAGATGTTTCAGGAGAAGCTTTACAGGGAAATGAATTACAAAGGAAATAATTACATGACAGAGCAGCACAAATCAATCTTAAAATACACGATCAATTAATGAAAATTGTAGAAGACTTTCCAAAGTACAATGAGAAGATGGATGCTTTTGAGAATGCAGATATTTTTTAATCTAATAAAGATAAATTAAATCTTAATGATGAACAAAAAAACAAGACATTCAGAGTATGGTTACCCTCACATATGGCAAAAAGATTACAGACCACACCCAGACTAAATGATGATAATGAACTGACACATAGTACAAAAGAAGACAGACTTAAGGCCCCGTCACACTTAGCGACGCTGCAACGATCCCGACAATGATATGACCTGTCAGGGATCGTTGCTGCGTCGCTATGTGGTCACTGGTGAGCTGTCAAACAGGCAGGCTCACCAACGATCAGGGGAGCAGCGACATCGTGGAATGAATCGTTCCACGATGTCCTGCTCCTGGTTACCAGCCTGCTGAAGCAGGATCAGGCTGGTAACTATGGTAAACATCGGGTTACTAGGGGCACACGCGCACCTAGTAACCCGTTGTTTATCATGGTTACCACTCAGCTACGGTGAGCGGGAGGTTACCGCTCACTTTAGCAGGCTCGTAACCATGATAAACATCGGGTTACTAGGTGCGCGTGTGCCCCTAGTAACCCGATGTTTATCATGGTTACCAGCCTGATCGTTGGTCCCGCTGGTCACACACAGCGATGTGTGCTGACCAGCGGGAGGGCAACGACCAAAAAATGGTCCAGGACACTTTGCAGCGATCAGCGACCTCACAGCAGGGGCCTGATCGTTGCAAAGTGTCACACATAGCGACATCGCTGGTGAGGTCGCTGTTGCGTCACCAAAACCGTGACACAGCAGCGATCTCGCTAGCGATCTCGCTATGTGAGACGGGGGCTTTAGACAATTGCTAGTATTTACCACAGGAGACACGCTCTCAGTTGACATTTGATCAAATTATGCAACAAAATTCAAGTACCTAGATCCTGTTTCAGTGCAATTGGCTAGTGCTCTGACATCATTGCATAGCTGTAGTTCATGAGGGAAAAGACAGACAACTGACATCAGAGAAAACTCAACCAAAACCTAAACCCACATTAACATCCAGGAACAGAGATTACACTGAACATAGAGGTAAAAATATCACACAGAGGAGCAATATTAATTGTTATTTTTGTGGTATTCCTGGACACTTAAAGTGGCAGTGCAGAAAATTCTTGAGAGCAGAATCAGAGGCAGGTACACCGGGAACAGGTAAGCTTTGAAGGGAAAACTGACTTATTCCAAAATCACCCAACAAACCTTCCGCCCCTCCATTCAATTCTCTCACATACCCTCACACTGACAATACTCAAACACAGTCACCATATGCTCCATTAATCAGACAGATCAGAGAGATGACAGTGAAGGAGTCAGATTCCAGGGACAGTGCTTGTAAAAGACACATTGGTCTGCTCCCATCTCCTCCATCTTTCTGACTAGCAAAGAATGCTCCCACACCCCATCCATTGGAATTTGTAACTCAGTTACACTGGATGACTGTGGAAGACCATTTCTCAATGTGATTTTGGCAGAACAAAGTTCTGTGTTTCTCATTGATACAGGGGCGCAATTAAGTGTTAATAACCTTGATTTGATGGTAAAACCAGAATCTCCAAGTTGTAATATTATCGGATTCAGCGGAAAAGGAAAAACAAAAGCAAAGCTCGTTCCCAATGTTATGTTGGAAATACCAGGTTCTTTCAAAACAGGAATTGACATTTGGCATTGTCGTGATTCTGAGAATATACTTGGCACAGATTTTATGCAGAAATTCGAATGGTAATTGATCTAGGGAATTAAGTGATCTGGAAAGATTCTAATGGTCGTAAACCTGTAGTCATTGACCCTAGTGAATATAGCCATGTTGGAAGTATTTGCATGAATGATGTTGTGTCATCAGATCATTTGTGGCCTGAAACTGGTGGTGATGAGGTACTGATTGAAATTGTGCAATGTTTTCCTTCTGTTTGGGCTCAGTTCAGAAATGAGGTGGGTACAATGAAGGATGTAATTGTGAATGTAGAAGGACGTGATCCTCCTCCACAGCGTCAGTATAAATTGCCTCCAGATTCAATTGGTTCTATGTCTAAGATCATACAGGAATCGCTAGCTCAAGGTGTCATACCTAAGGCTAACTCTGTAAGTAACAATCCTTTATGGTGTGTATTGAAATCTGATGGTACATATCGAATGATATTGGATTTGCGGATGTTTAATAAACATACTCCCAACGTTGCTCCCAATGTTGCCGATACTCATGACATGATGGCAAGGCTAAATGCAAAGGCAAAATATTGCTCTGTACTAGACATCAGTAATGTTTTTTTCAGTATACCTATTGAAAAGAGCTGTCAGTACAAGTTTGCATTTACTTTCTTGGAGGAACAATATCTGTTTTGCAGGTTACCTCAAGGAGCACTTTATTCACCTAGTGTTTTTCATCGGGCGTTGGTAAAGGTATTATCCAGATTTTCTAGGCCTGATTGCATACTGCAATATGTGGATGATATTCTGTTGTCTGCTGAGGATAAGGAGTCACATGTTTCTCTTTTGGCAGAATTATTTGAACTGTTGTATGATGCAGGGTTGAAATTGAACATTAAAAAGGTCAAATTGATGAAGACCGAGGTGAGATTTTTGGGAGTGTTGTTGAGTCCAGGAAAAAGACCGCCATTGCAGGAAAGAATAGAGGCAATCGCTTCTCTCCCAATCCCAACCACACACAAGGCATTGCGACATTTTTTAGGTCTTGTAAACTATTCAAGGGATTTCATTGAGGGTTTTGCTGATAAGGCCAGGCCTTTTGTATGATCTTTTGAAAGGTGAAATAATGATTATTTTGGTCTTTGGGATGTTGAACAACAAACCTCATTTGAACAAATGAAAATGAATTTACAGAATGCACCTGCTTTGTCCACAGTAGATTCTTCAGCTCTATTTGTTTTGCAAGTTCACCCATCAGAGACAGTGGTGTCTGCTGTTCTGTTACAATTGCAGGGAGAAGAGTGGAGAATTTTGGGCTATTTTTCTAAGCTTCTCTCACCAGTTGAAAGAGGTTTTGAAACTTGTGCCAGACATTTGGTAGGCGTCTACTTTGCAGTCAAAGCAACTGAGCACATTGTTGGTTTCAACAAAATCATTCTGCAAACTCCTCATTCTACACTAAAACTTCTCTTTGAGAAAAATATCCCAGATGTGTCACATCAGAGATTTGCCCATTGGTTACTGTCATTGTCTCCCAATCAAATTGAGGTAGATCATAAGGCCAAAGTTCTTCCTCAGTTAATGCAATATGAAGGGAAAACTCATGATTGTCTCCAGTCTTTTCAGGATCCGATTCCATCACTTTTCAGACGGAAGGCAGAGGTAACAGATGAAGCAGTCTTTGTAGATGGTTCCAGATTCTATTCAGATGGGCACTATTATACAGGATATGACATTTTTTATCCCACAAGAGGACAGGTGGTAAAACACAAGTTACCGAATCATTTTTCAGCCCAGAGGGCAGAACTAGAAGCAGTAAAAATGGTGCTACAGCTGAATGAGGCTGACGATCAGTGTCCCATTGTAATCTGCAGTGTTAGCTCCTATGTTGTGAGATCACTGACAGATTATCTGCCAGTTTGGGAAAAAAGAGGCTATGTAGATTCTTCTAACAAGACTCTTGTACCTAGTGACACACTGAAAACAATTTTTGAGATAGCTTCAAAAACCCCTAATGGTTTTGCTATTGTCAAAGTTCCTGCCCATAAAAAGTCTGATGAAGTCTGATCTGTTGGAAATGCAACCGCAGATATGTTAGCCAAAGAGGCTGCCCTGACAGGAGAAGAAGTGTTTGAACCTGAACCTCTCGAAGGTTTCAGCAGTTCAAAGAACAGACACGCATATCCCTTCTTTTGCGGAAGAACAAGAAAAAGATACATATCTTGTTGCTTCCCGGGTTGATCCAAAACCTCCCTTTGTTTGTGAAAACGGGCTTTTGTGTCATGACTTAAATGGGGACTTGCATCCTGTTGTACCAAAACATCTACAGGATGAGTTCACGAGATATAATCATGAAAGCTTGGGTCATTTGGGCCAACAGGAATTGTTAGGCATTCTCAAAGAGAGATTTTACTGGGAACAGATGGAAAAGACTGTACAAAGTATTGTTCAATTATGCCTCATTTGTGCCCAAATTAATCCAAGACCAAAAGGACAGAAACCACCACTACTGTGAACCGCACCTTCAGAGGGTCCATGGTTACAAATCGAGTACATTGGTCCATTACCATCAGGTAAAAATGGTCTCAGGTATGCATTGGTTGTAGTAGATGTTTTTTCTAAATGGGTTGAAATTTTACCTGTCAGGAAAGATGATGCTTTGTCTACAGCTAGAGCGTTAGTTAATCGTGTCTTTTGTACTTGGGGGATCCCAAGAATGATTACCTCTGATCGAGGAAGTCACTTCACAGGAAAAATCATGCGAGCAGTTTGTACTATTCTAGGAGTACAACAACAGTTTCATGTACCTTCCCATCCACAGTCTGCTGGTATTGTGGAAAGGATGAATAGAACAATAAAATCCAGATTTGCCAAAATGTTATTGGACAAAGGTAATACTTGGGTGGATGCAGTACCTTTTGTACTGTTGAGTGTTAGAGGAACAACTTCCTCCACAACTCAGTTTACTCCTTTTGAACTAATGACAGGAAGGAAAATGCCATTGATTTTCCTACATGAACCATTTTTGTCCACATCTCAAAAAGATGCTGTTCCAAGGTCCAAATGGTTGCAATTGTTGCAGGAAAACTTGAAAACCATTCTTCCACATGCTGCATCAAGAATGCAGAGGATGGAGCCACCATATGAATCAAAATTCAAAAAAGGGGCTCTAGTCATGATTAAAACTTTCAGGAAGAGTGGACCTTGGGAAAGTAACTGGCAAGGTCCCTTTGAAATAATCGACACCATGGGACAAGTTATGATCCCAGTGCAACAAGCATCCAATGTGGTTAAAAATACCAGCAGACAGCAAAATTTGTGGGTACATGTCAATCAATGCAAATTGTATATTGCAAAATAATGATACTGCATTTCTTTTAGGAAGAAATGGATTCCAATAAGAGCTGGAATACGGAATACCATGTCCTTGATGGAAGTGATTCAACACCAATCCTTCAAGAAAAGAAAAAGTTTCCCAGGAAAAGCTACTATCTGATGGAACTACATTTCTGCTACTTTGTACTATTTCAATTGTGATCTACGCAGAAGACATTTTATATCATGGAACAAATCCTAGTGAAGTGGATGGACATATCAAAGGAACTTTACATTCACGGAAACCAAGAGGATCAAGTATACAAAATCTAATAGATAATAAAACAGCAAAACAAGGGTGAACGAAAGATTAGATTCCTGAGAACGGTTATTATAAGAAAGTTCATACCCTGGTGGTATATAATATTCTCTAATCAGAAATCCAGACTAATGTAAACCAGAGAACAGTCGGAAAAATGAAGGAAGGAAAAATGAGAGCAGTCCGACCATAAAGTCCCAAAGCGTCATGTGCAGTGGAAATCAAAATAAGTTTATTTATTACAGGTGACAACAATGGATAACAAAACAATCGCAAAAAAATATAAAATAAATACACTAAAAACAGGGGCGCATGTCCAGGAAGTATATAGAAATCATGATGGGAACAGCCAATCTCACAAACAATAAATAGCAAGATATAAACGTCACATATGCAAAAAATAATAAATAATAAAATACAGTATACATATGTATTGTATGCCAAAACCATGCAAGTGGAGCAAGAAAACTAAATAAATACTAAAATTGTGTAATAGATGATATATAATAAATGATAAATGCTGCTGCAATTGAATATATACAAATAAATAGATATAAATCTAAATTACATATTATATAGATATGAGTCCATCAATATATATCTATAGGCATATCAATATTAATAATACAGACACAATAGAGTCTCAAGCAGGGTAAATGCAATAGAGAAGTATGTAAAGTGCTAGTGCATATACACTTCCCAAGATATGCAAAAAATACAGCATGTGTAGAAAAGGCTTTGTAGAGGCCAAATGCAGCAGCAAATTTAGTCAAATAATTATTATGGTAAAGCAATCATTAGGAACTAGACCACATCATTGGCATGTAACATAGATAATGGTAAAGACTTACAATCTAAAGGCTCTCAATCCCGGGCTACGTCCACCTCGACGCGCGTTTCGGCAAGCGCCTTTGTCAGGTGGTTTGTCCATAAGTCTTTACCATTATTGATGTTACATTACAAAGAATGAAAAGAACTTCAACACAGGTTAGAAGTAAGAGGGGATATTAGAAGATATTTTGGGGGGATTAGGAACAGTGGGAAGTTTAATACTATGGACATTCATACACTTAAATCAGATTTGGAAAATATTGGGTATAGAGGCAAAGGAGTAAAAATTCAGAAAAGTTTGAATCAACTTCTTGAAAAGATTGTTTTCAACACTGCTGCTATACTGGGATCTTCAGTGTCACATCTACAAGATGCTACTTTAGCTCTAATAGAAAGTGAGCAGGAATCCCAAGTGGCCAGAGCATGTCTAGAAATTTAGATTGAATATTCCACCAATCTGAAAATGATTGCACAAATGCACAGGCATTACAAAGTGGAATTACACCTTTAGGAATAATGAGAAATTTGCCTACAGAATATAATTTTGAGCTAAATCATACAGATTTGTGGGTAAATAAGTGGTTAGGATTAGTGATGAGTGAGCATGTTTGCTACTGCTCGGTGCTCGCCCGAGCATCTCATTGCTCGACATGCTCGGGGTTGCTCGGCGGGAGCTCGGGTCTCCTCCCTGCATGTTTGGCGCTCTTTAGAGAGCCAATGAGCATGCAGGGATTGCCTGCCACTCACTGTAATGCCGTAGCCATGTTGGTTGTGGCATTACAGTGATTGGCTGGCCGCACAGCGCCATCTGGCCGCCATGCTCGTCACAGTCAATCCGGAATCAGACAGTGTAGGGAGAGCTGCTGCTGAGCTAGGGAGAGATTCGCTTGTGTCTAGTTAGTGTAGGTGTACAGACTATATTAGAGACACATGTCCACCTCAACAAACAGTCCTTCTGAAGACTAATCCATCTGCAGAGATATCAGGCAGACAGTGTATATAGCAGACTGCAGTGCATATAGCACAAGAGGCTCCATTCCAGTTCTGCCTTCAGCTGCTGTTAGATATTTCTAGACAAAGGCCCAGGTCTCAGGGGCCAGGAATATATTTTTTTGGATCTTAATCCTTATTATTTGCTTAAAAAGCAATACAGAGAACACCGTTTTTCTGCACCATTTGCTTGTAGGCAATGCAGAATACAGCCAGGTCCTTTCCATATTACAGCGCTAAAAATCCAGCTATTTAAAACTGTGTTTTCTCCGTCACACGGATCACATATACGTTTTCAGAAAATACTGCCATTTAGGATCTTCATTAAAAATTTGTTTCAGTGTGTCAGTGAAGTAATTGACACCAGATTGATGTTCAAAATAGTTACCTACAGGCCAGGTATTTAAAACTGGTTTGTCCGTCACACGGATCACATATAAGTTCGCTCCAAATTCAGTCATTTGTTTTGAGCGTGGAAGATATTGTCCTCCATTTAAAATGGGCAAGGCACATGGCAAGGGACGAGGAACTGGACCTGATGGTGATGATGGTGCATGCCGAGGCTGTGGGCAAGCTGAAATTCTGCCAAAACAAACACCCACATCTTCTCGCTCGACCTTCCTGTCCCAATTAATAGGGGACCGCAGAACAACACTATTGAACACAGAGCAGTGTCAAAAGGTTGTTGGTTGAATAGCAGATAATGCTTCCAGTCACTTAGCCACCACCACCACCTTGTCTTCCACACGGTCAAGTCTCAGTAGCTGTGAGTCTGGACTGCATATTTCTCACCCTGAACCTCCTTCCTCCCACTACGCCGAGTGCTCAGAGACAACTGATCCCATACTTGGACACTCCAAAGAGCTGTTTACTTTCCCATTTATAGATGCGGGCCTCTCGCCCGGTCCACTAGAAGCGGGGCAAGTGGAGATCGCATGTAGCGATGCCCAAATATTTGAGCAGCCACGGTCACACCAAGGCGACTGTGGGAAAGTGTCCCAAGAGGTGGACGATGATGAGACACAATTGCCAGAAAGTCAGGAGGAGGACCAGAGTGCAGAAGTGGAAGACGAGGTGGTGGATGATATAGTAACTGACCCAACCTGGCAGGAGGACATGCAGAGCGAGGACAGCAGCACACAGGGGGAAGGAGGCAGAGCACCCCAACAGGCAGGAAGCAGAGTGGTGGCCTCAGAAAGAAGGCAGGCAACCGTTCCCTGTAACACCAACACGAAGGAAGTTGCCAGTACAACTGTTAGGTCTTCCCGAGTCTGGTTGTTTTTTAAAGACTCTGCCGATAACCCCAAAAAGGCCATTTGCACCACCTGCCAGGCCAGCATCAGCGGGGGTTGCAAAATGATCAGCCTGACCACCACCCACCAGCATGATCAGGCACATGGCAGCAAAGAACCTGACTTTGTGGGCCGAACCCCAGGGCCCAGGAACAGTGTCTGCGGCTGGCACCATTGCTTCTTCTGCTGTTGTGCATGCAAGCCAATCCCCTGTCCATGGTGCATGCGAAGATGCCTCCTGCCCTGCACCTGTCGTTGCATACTCTCAAGTAGTAGCTTGAGCATGTCCACATCCCTGTCCCAGTGCAGCGTTCAGTTGTCCATACCCCAGTCCTTGGAACGCAAGCGCAAATACTCAGCCAACGCCCCACAGGCCACAGTACTAAATTCCCACATTTCACGACTGCTTGCACTCGAAATGTTGCCTTTAAGGCTCTTGGAGATGGAAGCATTCCGCAACCTGATGGCTGCGGCTGTCCCTCGGTACTCGGTCCCCAGCCGCCACTATTTCTCCCAGTGTGCCGTCCCTGCATTACACAAACACGTGTCCCAAAACATTAGCCGTGCCCTCAACAACACAGTTACCGGGAAAGTCCACCTAACCACGGACACGTGGACAAGTGCTTGTGGGCACGGATGGTACATCTCGTTGATGGCACACTGGGTTAACAGTGGAAGCCGGGACCCAGTCGAACCTTGGGATGGAACACATCTTCTCGACGCCGAGGATTGCGGGCCCTAGGTCAATCAGGGTTGCCCCCACAGTCTACAGCTCCTGCATATCATCCTCTTCAGCCTCCTCCTCCTCTTCAGCCTCCATCTCCGAAATGACCACATCAGTCACAAGCTGGAAGCACTGCAGCACTGCCTCGGCCAAGCGGCAACAGGCTGTGCTGAAGATAATATGCTTAGGTGACAAACCGCACAATGCTGAGTTGTGGACCGTTCTGAAAGAGCAGGCAGATCTGTGGCTCACACCGCTGAACCTACAGCCAGGCATGGTCATGTGTGACAATGGGCGAAACCTGCTGGCGGCTCTGAGGCGAGGCGAGCTCACACACGTACCATGCCTGGCCCATGTGCTTAACCTCGTGATTTAGCGGTTTCTCAAATCCAACCCGGAGCTGACGGATCTGCTTGTTAAAGTACGCCGCCTGTGTGCCCATTTTAGAAACTCACCTCCAGCTTCCGTCGCCCTTGCCATGTTTCAGCAGCGTTTGCAGCTTCCGGCTCACAGACTGGTATGTGATGTCCCCACGCGTTGGAACTCTACACAGCAGATGTTGGGAAGGATTTGTGAGCAGAACAGGGCAGTTGTTGAGTACCAATATCAACAAGGCCATCGGTATTCAGTTCAGACGCCACACATAAGACCTCAGGAGTGGACATGGATGTCAGACATATGTAGCATCCTCCAAAACTTTGAGGACTCCACTAAGATGGTGAGCGGCGATGACGCCATAATTAGCAATTGCAAAAAGAACTTCGGCACTCCATACATGAAAATATAAGAAATATTGTATCTAGACTAATGTCACTTTGAAAAATGAAGGTTTTTTGCGCATAATTTGGCCAATTTATGTTTGCCCATCAACCACGACAAGGTCACCTTCGTATGATGGGAAACTACACTACCACTGGATATGCCACTCTTGGGCTGTAAGACTGTATGGACAATATGTCTCTGCTTGGGCTTTTAACCTACAATGTATGGGCTGGTAGAGCTAGTTAAAACCACCTGTGACTGAATGGGAGGGACACATGGTCAGAAAAAAGGCTGTCAAACTTCTAATAGTGTGAACACGTACCTGCTGCAATGCTCCAGGAGCGGGATCCCAAAAATGATTAATAGAAAAAAGAGAGGGGTCGCTCACTGGTCTATTCGGGTGCTCTGAAGAAAAGAGTAATCTCAATTGCAAAAAGAACTTCGGCACTCCATACATGAAAATATAAGAAATATTGTATCTAGACTAATGCCACTTTGAAAAATGAAGGCCATAATTAGCGTCACCATCCCGCTTCTCTGTCTTCTGAAATGCTCTCTGCTCACAATTAAAGAGGATGCATTGCAGGCGGAGCATGATGAGATGGAGCAAGGAACTATACAGGGTGATTACACACAGCCCAGCCTCATCTCATCCCAATGTGGATTGGGTGACAATGAGGAGGAGGAGGAGGAAGAACAGGAACTAGTTTCATGTGCTATAGACGGTACTACCTGCACAACTGTCATACCGTTTGTTCAGCGTGGATGGCCAGAGGACAGAGAGGAGGAGGAGATGGAGAGCATGGTCAGTCATCCTCTTGGTGAGAACACGGAAGTCTTGCCTGTTAGCAGTCTGGCACACATAGCTGAGTTTATGTTACGCTGCCTTTCCCATGACCCTCGCGTTCTCAACATTTTGGGTGACAGTGATTACTGGTTGGTGACACTTCTAGACCCACACTACAAGGAGAACTTTATATCTTTTATTCCTTAGGCGGACAGGTGTACAAAAATGGGGCAGTACCAGAAGGCCCTTGTTGCGGAACTATTAAAAAATTCCCATCTGAAAACGCTGGCGGCAGAGGTCACAGTTCGTTGGACAACCAAGGAGTACAGGCAAGAGAGACACAAATGCAATCCAGCAGAGGCAGGGGAACACTGTCAAAGTTTTGGGACAGTTTTCTCAGACCCTCCCATCGCACAGGCCCTGAGGCGTGGGGTATTCTCACAAGGAGTGCAAAGTTTGGGAAGATGCTGAGAGAGTACCTTGCCAACCATACCAACGTCCTCCGTGATTCCTCTGTGCCTTTTAATTATTGGGTATCCAAGCTGGATAAGTGGAATGAACAGGCTCTCTACGCCTTGGAGGTCCTGGCTGCCCTGCCGCTAGCATTTTATCAGAGCGGGTTTTTAGTGCTGCTGGTGGAATTATAACTGATAAGTGCATCCGCCTGTCAACTGAAAATGCTGTCAGGCTGACTCTTATAATAATGAACAAGGGCTGGATTGGGCCAGACTTCTCAACACCACCGAATTCTAGCAGCGTAACATAAACTCAAATCCAGTGTCTTTTTTTGGGAGGTGTATTCCTATGCACCTCTTCACACCCACCCATGGGTATACGCTTCCTGATTTTGGCTATTTGCTCTTGTCTTCCTCATCCTCATCCTCCACTACCATATCACCATGGTGACCGTGGTCCGTGATGCAACACCCACATAATTTTTTTAAAGGGTGTTTATGATGCCCGTAAAAAAAATAATTATACAGTATGTATACCCCCCAGGTGTAAATATTTGTCAGCCCATACATTTAGTGCATGGGCATTCCAAGTATAGGAGACCCGCTCCTTTCTAATGGAAACATTTTTTTATGAGGCCCTCTAAGTCTCTTCCAAGGGCATTGGAGTGCCTCCCAATTTTTGGCAGCCCTTGCATTCACTGCATAGGCCAACACTATGGGAGACCCTCTCCTTTCTAATGACAATTTGTCGTTACTGTGGCCCTGCTCTATGTGACCTATAATTGGTCAGCCGTTGGACTCACTGCATACCATATAACTGTATAGCAGACTCTCTCCTTTCTAATGGGAATTTGTCGTTACTGTGGCCCTGCTCTATGTGTCTTTAAATTCTTAGTGGGGGTTTTCCTAAAATTGGTCAGCCATTGGACTCACTGCATACCCTATAACTGTATAGCAGACCCTCTCCTTCTCCTTTCTAATGGGAACATGTTGTACCTTGTTACTGTGGCCCTGCTCTATGTGTCTTTAAATTCTTAGTGGGGTTTTTCCTAAAATTGGTCAGCCATTGGACTCACTGCATACCCTATAACTGTATAGCAGACCCTCTCTTTTCTAATGGGAGCATGTCGTACTTGTTTCTGTGGCCCTGCTCTATGTGTCTTTAAATTCTTAGTGGGGTTTTTCCTACAATTGGTCAGCCGTTGGACTCACTGCAATCCCCATAACTGTATAGCAGGCTCTCTCCTTTCTAATGGGAATTTGTCGTTACTGTGGCCCTGCTCTATGTGTCTTTAAATTCTTAGTGGGGTTTTTCCTAAAATTGGCCAGCCGTTGGACTCACTGCATACCCTATAACTGTATAGCAAACCCTCTCCTTTCTAATGGGAACATGTCATACTTGTTACTGTGGCCCTGCTCTATGTGTCTTTAAATTCTTAGTGGGGTTTTTCCTAAAATTGGTCAGCTGTTGGACTCACTACATACCCTATAACTGTATAGCAAACCCTCTCCTTTCTAATGGGAACATGTCATACTTGTTACTGTGGCCCTGCTCTATGTGTCTTTAAATTCTTAGTGGGGTTTTTACTAAAATTGGTCAGCCATTGGACTCACTGCATACCCTATAACTGTAACACACAAGGACAAAGTAAAACAAACATATAGAAATACTCTGTTGGTGATAAAAAACAGGGTATTTGGTTGACACGTTTTTTGTAAAAAAAATGTATACTAAGCCGCTCTACCAATGTCAATGTAACCCACATCAGAGCAGTCTCTAACTGATGTATTTAAAAACTGATCATGTGTATAGTACCTATATAGTGGGTTTTTTCCTAAAATTGGTCAGCAGTTGGGCTCACTGCATACCCTATAACTGTATAGCAGACCCTCTCCTTTCTAATGGGAACATGTCGTACTTGTTATTGTGGCCCTGCTCTATGTGTCTTTAAATTTTTAGTGCTGTTTTTCCTAAAATTGGTCAGCCGTTGGACTCACTGCATACCCTATAACTGTATAGCAGACTCTCTCCTTTCTAATGGGAATTTGTCATTACTGTGGCCCTGCTCTATGAGTCTTTAAATTCTTAGTGGGGTTTTTCCCAAATTTTGGCAGCCCTTGCAGTCACAGTATGGGCATTACCACTATAGGAGACCCGTTCCTTTATAATGGGAAATTTTTTTTTACTGAGACCCTCCTCTATGTCTCTTCAAAGGGGTATTGGGTTGCGTCCAAATTTTTGGCAGCCCTTGCAGTCACTGGATACGCAATAACAGTATAGGAGACCCACTTCTTAATAATGGAAACAACAAAGCATAGCCGGCTGATGGCTCTCCAACAATAGCGAGGGCCGACTGCTGGCCTTTTAAGAATTGTAAGGGCCGTCTGATAGCCCTATAAAAATAGGCTTTATGACTTTCAGAGTCCCTCCATCATAAATAAAACAGGATGTGTCTGATGATGTGTCACACAGCACATTGCCAGATAATGTTGTAAAATGTTACAATTACATTTCCCGGTGAATGCATTTGTCTTAAAAAAAATAACTTAAAAAAAACAAAACAATAGGATCTTTCTTTAGTATAAAAAACAGCGTCACCAATTTAACCTCAATGTAATCACATTGTTCAGCTCCTGCACCTCCTCCTCCATCTCCGAAATGACCACATCAGTGACAAGCTGACAGGCTGTGGTGAAGATAACATGCTTAATGCTTACGTGACAAACCGGCCAGCGCTGCAGAGTTGTTGAAAGCTGCAACACAGCAGCCTGATCTGTGGCTCTCACCGCTGAACATACAGCCAGGCATGGTCGTGTGTGACAATGGGTGGAACCTGGTGACGGAGAAATGATAGCCGGAGTAGATACAGTTTCCCTCTATGCCTGTCCTTTCACCGAGCTAAAGGATATGACTGTGGTGAAATACAACTTCCACTGAGAAGCTGTTTCAGATTGAAAAACATTGTGCCCACCAGAGGATTTGATTCTGAGGGCTCACCTTTCTCCCCCGCTCAAGAGCCCCATAGTTAGCGCTATCATGAACTCTCCTGAGGTAGAAGCCAAGGCACACCAGAGGATTCTCTGGTGGGACCGTAAAACCCTGCCGAGAAGCAGTCCTGGCTAAGAAAAGTGTGGGGGAAGGTTCCCGGACACTCTATGGCTGCTTTTTTTAATGCAGATCAGATGTGCTTATGCATGTTATCTCTCAAATCGCATTGCAGATCAGGCCCACTCTGTAGTCATGAAATTAAATGCACAAAGAAAGATGTGTGTGTGTCAAAGCACCACCGACAAGTGCGAGTTGATGTTGGACGGGCTGCCATTGCTTCTGCAACAAGCTGCATTAGAGGACTTCCTGGGAGAAATGACACCCAGAGTAGATACGGTTTCCCTCTATGCTAGTCCTTTCACCGAGCTAAATACAAATCTCAGCAAAAAAAGCTGTGGACTGGCTCCGTACCGTCCCTGGCAACATTCACTTGTCCACGTGTTTGTGGGTAGGCGGTCCTT